>NC_056738.1:409135687-409435687 GCF_019279795.1 Protopterus annectens | reverse complement strand
TTGTCAGCAACCTGTGTGTTTCAGATCTGATACGGATCCAAGCCAGCAGCATACCATGCAAAAAGATCTGAGCTCCAAGATCCCCCCCCACCCATACTACACTGCAACCTCCTTCCAATCCTCAAATCGAGTTTGCCACTCCACACGTGACACCAACAAACTAAAACCTGAGACCCCTGAACCAAGGACAAACCTCAAGCTCATGAGCTCCGAACATCGAGCTCAGCAAAAATAATCGCCAAGGTAAGGGGGAAGGAGGGAGGGACGGTTGCTGATAAATTAAGTTTACCTACTCAGATGGAAAGTTATGGTGAGTACATAACTTCTTTACCTGAAGTAGTTAACTTCATTTGATCAGCAACCTGTGGGGCAGAGTCCCTAGCTACCCGAAATCTTGGGAAGCCCTTAAGGAAGGATATTCCAGAGCACTGCAGAGCCAAAGGAAGCCCTTCCTCTAGACACCAAATCCAGTTTATAATGAGTAATAAAGGTGTGAGAGGATGCCCAGGTAGCCATTGAGCATATGTCATCCAGGGAAACTCTAGACCAGAATGCGGCAGACATTGCCATAGAACATGTAGAATGAGCATGATCTCCTACTGGTTCTGGTAAACCAAGCTCTCTATATGCTTGTAGGACACAAAGGGAAATCCACCTAGCGAGAGTCACCTTTGAAACTGGTTTCCCTAAAAAAGGCTTAGCAAAGGAAACAAAAAGTTGATCAGATTTACGAAAGACTGCCGTCCTGTGCAAATAAAAACGTAACTGCCTGTGAACATCCAGCAAATGAAGTTTGTATACCCCTTTGTTCTGAAAATTAGGGAAAAAAAACAGGCAAATGAATAGATTGATTAATGTTTGTCTCAGAAGCAACTTTAGGGAGAAAAGACGGATTAGTCCTGAGAGACACCCTGTCCTTATGAAACACAAGATATAGGGGTTTCATACAAAGAGCCTGAAGCTCTGACACTCTCCTGGCTGAGGTGATAGCTACCAGAAAGGCCATCTTCCATGACAAGAATTTTAAGTCAACTGATACCGAGGGCTCGAAAGGAGGCGCAACTAAGGCCTGAAGAACCACAGTCAGATCCCATGGCAGGGACAGATTCTTAATAGGAGGTCTCAGAAGGAAAGTGCCTTTCAAAAAGGTCTTACAAATTCTGGCAGCAGCGAGAGAGCCTAAATTGTCCCCTACATGGAAATGAGAAATAGCCGCCAGCTGGACCTTCACTTTGAAAGAGCTGGCTCTTTGCTTGGAGATATGAGACAAAAAGTCTAATATCGCTGGGATTGGAGTGCTAAAAGGATCCAGATTTCTCTGTGAAGCCCAAATGGAGAAACGTCTCCATTTGCTACAGTAAATTTTCCTGGTAGAGGATTTATGTGCCGCAACCAAGATGGATGTAACAGGGGAAGAGATATCGGGAGTCCTAGCAACTAGTGGAACTGGAGCAGCCAAGCTGTGAGCTTCAGGCTGTCAAGATTTGGAAGAAGCATTCCTTAGGGATGGCGAATCAGGTCTGGAATGGGATCCAAGATCCAAGGTGGAGCTATGAGATGAGACTGTAGGCAGGGGAACCAGATTTGACGAGGCCAGAATGGGGCTATGGGGATCATTCTGCTCCCCAACCGACGAGCTTTCTGTAAGAATTTTGTCATGAGCGGGAGCGGGGGATATGCATAAAGAACACTGGGTAGCCAAGCATGAACAAGGGCGTCTCTGGGGGCTTCCCCCATTGGGGGGATTAAAGTGAAAAACTCGCTGCACTTCGCGTTGGATGGCGATGGGAAGAGATCGCAGCAAGGCTGACCCCACTTGAAAATCTGTTCCGCTACACAAGGGTTCAGAGACCACTTGTAGGGAGAAAGGATAGTTCTGCTCAATTTGCCTGCCAAGCTGTTGGACCGACCCAGAATGTGCGTTGCTATCAGAAAGCAGTTGATGGAGATTGCCCATTCCCAAACTCTCATGGCTTCTCAACAAAGGGGATAAGTCTTGGTTCCCCCTGTTTGTTGATATACCAGACCACTGACATATTGTCGGACTAGATCGCAATAGTTCCCAGAGAAAGATAAGCATGAAAGGCCTGCAATGCTAAAAGGACCGCTCTCATCTCTAGAACATTTATATGCAGAACAGTCTCGCTTTGAATCCATGTGCCTTGAACAGTCCTGCCCGAACAGTGTCCCCCCACCCTAGGCGGGAGGTGTCCGTGGTCACCGTGGCTTGGGATTGGGACACAACAAAAGGACGTCCCTCCTGCAAATTCCGGGATTGGAGCCACCATGTGAGAGAATTTCTGCACACACTGCTCAGAGGGATCGGAAAATCTAGAGGTTGATGAAGTATCGACCACTGAACTTGCAACGTCCACTGTAGAATTCTCATATGCAGATGAGCACAAGGGATCAGGTTTATAGCTGCTGCCATGGACCCTAAAGGTCTCAGGACTAATTCTGCTGGGGGTGCAGGGGACTGCAGAAGCGCTAACACATGAAGTGCCAGGCTGTGTAGTCTGTCTGGAGTCAAAAATGCCCTGGCCAGAAGAGAATCTATTCTCGTCCCTATGAAGTCTAACACCTGAACTGGTTGAAGGGAAGACTTCCTGAGATTTATAGTGATCCCCAGCCAAGGTGATATCCAGAGAAAGAAATCTCTGGCTCGTAAGAGTAGATGCCTGGTGGGGGCAGTGAGGAGCCAGTCGTCCAGGTACGGGAAGACCTGAATGCCCTGAAGTCTCAGGTGGGCCGCTACAACTGCCATGACCTTGGTGAACACCATGGGGGCTGTGGTGAGACCGAAGGGTAGGACCTTGAATTGATAATGACTGGCCCCTAGCTGAAAACGGAGGAACCTCCTGGATCACCTGTCCATCCGGATATGGTAGTACGCATCCTTGAGGTCTACTGAGCACAACCAGTCTTCCTCCTGCAAGAAGGGCAGGATGGATTGAAGCATGAGCATCTGGAACTTTTCCTTGGCAACGAACAGGTTCATTGCTGACAGGTCGAGAATCGGCCTTGGGTCCCCCGTCTTTTTTAGCACCAAAAAGAACCTGGAATAGATGCCTGATCTGGACTGGTCTGGGGACATCTGCTGGATAGCTCTTTTTTCTAGCAGCTTTTGTATTTCCAAAGCCGCAGCCTCCCTCTGAGCGGGTGGGACATCCGGGAGGTGCCTTGTGTAAGGGGGCTTGTTTGTGAAGGGAATAGAATAGCCTCTGGATATTATTTGAAGCACCCAGTGATATGTCGTGATGGACTCCCATTGGGCTAGGTGCATTGAAAATCACCCCCTGACTGCCTCCAGAGAGAAGCAGTTGGACAACCCCTCAGGGTTTCTGCGCGGGTCGATCTGAAAAAGGTTCCCATGACCCGAAGTTCTTCGGCCCCCCTCTGCCTCTGGGCCGGCATCTACCTTGTCCCCCTCTGCCTCTGGGGGAGGAGGAGTCCTGAGCTTTCTGGGACTGCTGAGTTTTCTGGAACCACAGCTTCTTTTGCCCTCGCTGGTTCCTGGAAAAGGACCTTTGAGGGTTAGAGAAGCGGATCCCGACGGCTGACAGCGTTTTCCCGTCTTTCTCACTCTGGACAAGCGTATCACGGACAGTCTTCCCAAACAGGGTCGAACCGTCAAAGGGTGCATTAGCAAAGGACACCTTGAAGGGTTCCGAGAAATCACATAGACAGAGCCAGGCGTGATGCCTTAAGGCGATACCGGACCCGCTAGCCCCTAGCGGCTCCCTCAGTGGCATGAGAGAGTATACATGAAGGACGCACTGGACACAGACTTGAGAGTGGCCATATGAGCAGAGAAGGTCTGTTTATCTTCGGCCGACATGGACTCCGGGGGAGACTTGGCGTACTCTTTCACAAGGTCCCTCTGCAGTCGAATTACATGGGCCAAGTAATTCAGCACCCTTATAGTAAAGGTAGCTGAAGCAAAAGTCCGCTTTCCAAAATGGTCCATCGCCCTGGACTCTTTGTATGGGGGGGTGGACCGAGGAACTTTCCTGGGCGAATTCCTTTTTTGTGGCCGCTGCCACCACTATGGCATCAACTGGGGAACCTTTGCTCCAAGAAGCTCTATCTGCCGGAGGGTTCAATATTTTGTCGAGCCTTTTGGGTACTGGCTCCACAGTGTCCAGCTCCTTCCAAGCTCTGGTGGTGATAAGGTCCACCAGAGGGTCGGCTGGGGGGGACACCCAAGAGGTAGATGGACCTGTGTTGAACGCCTCCGGAAATACCAACTCGTCAGAGAAAAGTTTTTGGGCGGACCACCCCCTCTGGTGAAAGATTTCCATTATGTCTCTGAAGGAGACGTCTTTGGGGGGTGATTTGGGGGAACCTTCCCCTTTCTTCAAGTTGGTATCCTCAGTGAGGGACTCAGGGGAGTCCAAGTGCCTCCTTTTACACTGGCGTTTGTGAGGAACCTCCTTGGGTGGACTCTCCAGGGAGGGCTCACAAATGGTTCTGTGTTCCTCCAGGGGAACTGGCTGGGGCGCAATAGACACAGGCTGTCCCTGGGGGGACAGAAGATAAGCCCAACTATGAGGGGGCAGGGATGGACCCCAAGGAAAGAGTGAGGGGTCTCGATCCTTCAGAGAGAACCCTTCCCACAACTTCGAACGCCGAAGGAGAACCGGCTTCCCTGAAACTGGTGGTGAGGGTAGCTGCAACCCTCTGATCCAACGAAGGGATCGGAGCCGAAGTTGGTACGGCCGGACCCAAAGGGACGATATGCCCCAATCACAATGGAGCCGATGACACACTCACTCCCTCAGATCCGACGCCCAACTCACGGCTCAGAGAGCTTGGATCCGAAAGCAGATCCGACAGACTCGAAGGCATGGCCAGCGTCGAGGCTGAAGGTACCATCGGCGCCAACCCCCTGACTCCGGGGCTCCTCAGACTCTGAAATCTGATGGTGGATCGGAGAAGGAGTTATCAGGGTGAAAAATGGAGCCAAACTCCCCGCACCGGTGTGGGGGGGGGGAGCTAGCAACACTTCCATCTGCAGTTGAGTTTGTAGAAACCTTCACATCATCTGATCCCTTTCTGCTTCAGAGATGCTCCAAGTCGATCTCAAGGATGACACCGATGCCGACCGGGAGAGCCGACGCGAAGATGACCTCGAGAGTGGTCCAGCCTCCTTCTCTGGCTCCAGATAAAAACGTGGTGAGCGGAGCCGAGGAGAGGATGGCCTAGTAACTTTAACAGGAGACAAAATCACCTTGGCAGGAGGGGCTGAAGGATCCAACTCGGCCTGCCACTTGTGGCCCTTCTCTCTATCTCTATCCTTTCCTTTTTCTGAATGTCTCTCTGTCTTCCTGTGTTTGTCTTTCTTTCTGTCTTTCTTGGCCTCTCTCTCTCCCCCTGTGGCAAGGTGGGAGGGTGAGTCCCGGACAGGGGAGGAGGGCCAGAAGGCTGGACAGCCACAGCCACAGCCATGGCTGGCAAAGAAGCAGTGGAAGCAGAAGCTGATTCCGCGGGTAGAAGACCCGCTAGAATTAACTTGTTCCTGTGATCCCGCTGGGCTCGGGGGTTGAAGGCCGCACAGATTTTGCAACCGGATGACAAATGAGGCTCCCCCAAACAAACTACACACAGAGTGTGACCGTCGGCTGGTGACACCTTGTGGCCACACTCTGTGCACTTAGAGAAAGTCACTTTCTGACTTTCCGACATAGTAAACGGACACACACACACTCTACGGGTGGGAAGGGGGGCCTACACTGACAGAAAGTTAACAACTTTCTAGCTACAAAATGCAAATATCTAGCAAAGAAGGAAACCCATAGGAGATAAACTTTTAGTTATGTACTTACCATAACGATAGATGTATGTGATCCATCTCGCCTACATTCATAACTGATGGGCTCAGAGCCGAGAATCGGCTCCGACAGCCGATACACTAGCACGGTCTCTCATTGGCTGGGACAACCCCCTTATCCCAGGGTGCACCACGCCCAAACCCCCAGATCTTGTTTGCCCCACAACAACTCACTCACATGAGCCACTCCAACTGTACAATAGTGTTTCCTCCAGATCCAACAGGTAGGGGGAAGGAGGGCGAGACAATGAATGTGAGATGGATCACATACATCTATCGTTATGGTAAGTACATAACTAAAAGATGTAATGCGATCCTATCTCGCCTACATTCATAACTGATGGGACAGCATCCCTAGCACCTAGATCCTGGGAGGCTCACTGGAAAATACTCCTGAGCACTGTGGAACCAAAGGACGCCTGACCTCTAGAGGCCACGTCCAGCTTGTAATGAGAAATAAAAGTATGTGGAGAAGCCCAAGTGGCCGCTGCACATATCTCATCCACTGACAGTCTGGCGTGGAAGGCCACTGAAGTAGCCATAGCCCTAGTAGAATGCACTTTAACTGGAAATGGAAAGTTCCTTCCTGTTGATGCATAAATAAATGAAACACAATCCCTAATCCACCTAGCAATAGTGGTCTTAGTTACTGCTTTGCCAATCCTGTTATCTGCAAAGGCCACAAACAACTGGTCCGATTTCCTCTGCTGCTGTGTTCTATCTAAGCAAAACCTCAGTTGTCTATGCACATCCAACTGATGAAGTCTGTATTCCGCCTTGCTGGAAAATTTTGGAAAGAAAACTGGTAGCTCTATAGATTGCTGCAGACAAAGAGCAGAAGAAACATTCGGGAGAAATGACGGGTTTAGACTTAGAGAAACTCTATCTTTGTGAAAGATCAGATAAGGGGGCTTAACAGAGAGGGCTTGAAGCTCCGAAACTCTTCTGGCTGAAGTAATAGCTACCAAGAAGGCACTCTTCCAAGATAAGAACTTTTGCTCACAAGTGGCCGCCGGCTCAAAGGGAGGAGACGTCAAGGCTCCTAAAACTACATGCAAATCCCATGGCAAAACAGGTTGCGACACCGGGGGGCGAAGCAACCAAGCTCCCTTAAGAAAGGCCTTACACAACTTATGACTCATGAGTGAAGGCTCAAAGGCAACATGATAATTAGAAATCGCTGCCAATTGGACTTTAAGCTTGGAGACAGCGGAATCCTGTCTAAAAAGAGTTGCCAAAAAATCTAATACTGCGGACACCGGGGCTGTCAGAGGGTCAAGGTTGTGCTGCTGGGCCCAAATGGCAAACCTTTTCCATTTATTAGAATATATCTCCTTAGTGGAAGCTCTGTGAGAGGAAGACAGAATCCGGACCACTTCAGGCGAAAGGATATGCTGTCTGACTAAGGTCGGAAGTGGAGCAGCCAAGCCGTTAGCTTGAGAGTTCGCAGTGATGGATGGGCCTGACCTGACTGAAGAGTCAGGAGGTCTGGAGCTGGGTCCAGAATCCAAGGATCCTTCACTGCATACTTCCGAAGGAAAGGAAACCAAACCTGGTGGGGCCAGTGTGGTGCGATCAAAATCATGTTGCTTCCCAAGCAGATCACCTTCTGAATTAACTTTGACAGTAGTGGGACCGGAGGGAGGGCGTAGAGCAGACTGGAGGGCCAACTGTGGACTAGAGTGTCCCTGGGTGACCCCCCCCCCACCGGGGGGAATCAGGGAGAAGAAATTGCTGCACTTCGCGTTCCAGGGGCTGGCGAAAAGGTCGCAACAGGGAAACCCCCACTTGGCAAAGATCTGAGCCGCTACTCGGTCGTTCAGGGACCACTCGTGAGGCATCAGAATAACTCTGCTCAGCCTGTCTGCTATCACATTGGACTTCCCCGGAATGTGCGTTGCCACTAGAAATCTCTGGGAAGCGATCACCCAGTTCCAAACTCTCATGGCTTCTCTGCAAAGAGGATAAGACCTGGTTCCTCCCTGCTTGTTCAGGTACCATACTGCCATCATATTGTCTGAGAAGATTGCAATGGTACCCTTGGGAAGAGAGCTGTGAAGTGGCTGCAACTCTAGAAGCACTGCCCTCATCTCCAGGACATTGATGTGTAAGTGGGTTTCGTGATTCTGCCACGTGCCTTGAACCATCCTGTCCAGATAATGCCCCCCCACCCTATCTGGGAGGCATCCGTGGTCACTGTGGCGATGGGGAGGGGGGGCAGAAGAGTCACCCCTGGTTCAAGTTGGAGGGGAGGAGCCACCAATGAAGATCTCGCCGGCAGTTATCCGTAATGAGAATCGGGTTGGACAAGGGCAGATCTTGGTACGACCACTGGGTTGACAGGAACCATTGGAGAATTCGCATGTGCAATCTTGCCAGAGGGACCAGAAGAATGGCGGCCGCCATCGACCCCAAAAGCTGAAGGACCATCCTGGCTGGGGCTTTGCTTCGGGGTAGTAAGGCTAGGACTTGGTTCTGTAGTATCTTTATCCTCTCTGTAGGAAGGAATGCTCACATCTCTACAGAGTCTAGCTCTGCACCTATAAAGGCAACACGCTATGATAGCAGCAATACAGACTTTTCCAGCTGAATGTAATTCCTAATAGATGTCCCAATTCGATGGTAGCACTCACGGCTTGAATAAGAAGATGCCTAGTGGGGGCGGTGAGGAGCCAGTCGTCTAGATACGGAAACACCTGGAATCCCAGATGTCTCAGGTGAGCCGTCACCACTGCCAGACATTTGGTAAACACCCTGGGGGCTGTGGTGAGACCAAAGTGCAGGGCTCGGAACTGGAGGTGACTGACTCCTAGGCGGAAGTGTAAATGTATCCTGGACGACCTGTTTATCTTGATGTGATAATAGGCATCCTTGAGATCGATGGAGCACATCCATACTCCTTTTTCCAGCAATGGGAAAATGGATTGCAATGTGACCATCCAGAACTTGGACTTCTTTACGAAGCGATTTAGGTGGCTGAGGTCCAGAATGGGTCTCAAGTCCCCTGTTCTTTTTGGCATCAAAAATAACTTTGAGTAAGTTCCTAATCCGGTCTGGTCTGTGGGGACTGGCTGGATGACTCCCTTTCCGAGCAGCTTTGCGACCTCTATGGCTGCTTGATCCCGTTGACTGGATGGCACGTCCGGGATTTTCCTTGATGGTGGAGGGGGATGGATAAAGGGAATGGTGTAACCTCCGGCGATTGTACGAAGCACCCACTGATCCTGAGTGATGGAACCCCAGGCCCTTGGATGCTCCAAATATCGACCCCCGACTGGCTCTGGAGACGCACAGTCGGGCAGTCCCTCAGGGATGGTGGAAGGAGGAACCACGAAAGGATTCGCGGTCTCCTGTGTTGCGGGGGTCTCCACTGCCTCTAGGGCAACGTCTTCCAGAATAATTCCCCCCTCCTCTGCCTCTGGAAGGGGGGTCACTCTGATGGGCAGGGAAAGACTTTTGGGACTTTCTGAACCACATCTTTCCTCCCCTCTGCGCCTTGGGATAAGGTCTCGAAGGGAGCGAAAAGCAGGCCCCAACAGCAGACAAAGTCTTACCCTCCTGCTCGCATCTAGTGAGTGTGTCTTTCACCTTGAGTCCAAAGAGAGAGGACCCGTCAAATGGAGCGTCTGTGAAAGAAGACTTGAAAGCCTCTGCAAAGTGACACAAGCGCATCCAGGCTTGCCTCCTAAGGGCTATGCCCGAACTCGCTGCCCTACTCGCCCCCTTCGACTGCATATGATATGAGCCTCATGGACGAGTTAACAATCAACGATAGGGTAGACAGCTGGGCGTTGACAGACTGCGTCAATGCCTCAGGCACATTACCCGACAGGGTATCTCCCAACTCCTTTATGAGATCCCTTTGGAGCCTTGTAAAATGACACAAATAATTCAGCGACTGCAGGGTAAAGGTTGCTGAAGTCAGGGTACGCTTCCCGTACCTATCCATGCTCCTGGACTCCTTGTTAGGAGGATGGATAGACGTAGATGCCTCTGCCACATCCTGCTGGGTGGCAGACGCCACCACCATAGCATCCACTGGGACTCCCTTGCCAGGGGGTGCAGATAAAAATTTGTTGGGGTGAGAAGGAACTGGCTCCACAGAGTCAGGGTGCTCCCACACCCTTCGACAATTAAGGTCCAGTAATTCATCGAAGGGTGGAGACACCCAGGAGGTGGAGGGTTGGCCTCCAAAGGCCTTGAGGAAGACCGACTCCTCCGAGGAAGGGGTTTTGGATGGCCAGTCACCCCTCTGTCTCAAGATCTCCAGAACATTGGAGAATGAGACATCGTCAGAGGATGACTTCGGGGCCCTTCCGCATCATCAAGGTCGGTGTCTGAGGTGACCGACTCATCTGGGGAGTCTATGTGCTTCCTCTTGCACAACTTTTTCCTGGGGGCTTTTCAGGCAAAGACTCTGAAGGCTCCCTGGAAAAAGGGGGACCACACATGGAGGAATCCTCAGGCCTCGGAGCCGCGCTGTCCGAAGACAGGGGGGCACCAGAAGCTCTAGTCACTGTGTCTAGGGAAGGGGTCGCAGATTCAGGTGAATTCACTAGAGATTTGTCTAGCACACTCCTCATAGCCTCAAAGGCGGGTCCACCAGAATCTGAAGAAAGGCCCGCCTGCGAGACCATGACCGGTGTCGGGGTCCCCCTAGCTGAGGCGCCAAGGAGGAGAGACTGGGCCAAAACCAGAAGCCCCGTGAAATCCCCCTCGGGCTCAGCCAAGGAAACCCGAGAACCGAAACTCTTGGAAGGAACCGAAAAGGTTGGAGCTGAAGATGGCACCAACAGACAAGCAGTGGGTCTCGGAACCGACTCAGGAACCTCACCAGACTCTGTGAACCTCGTCTCCGATGACACCAGGGTTGTCAGAGGAGGAAGAAATGGAATCAAAATGGTTGGCTCCGGCCGCTGGGCTGGAGCTGAAAATAATTTAGATAAAACAGGTGACTGGAGGAGCCTCTGGACCACCCTATCCAAATCCGAATCTGAAAGCCTGGAGGACCTGGAGGAAACAGACGGGGGGCGAGAAACTCTTTGAACTGGCTCCGAGGCAATGCTGGAATGTCGATTCCTAATTGGCTCCAGAAGGATCGGAGCCGAAGAAGACTCGATTAGCACTGAGACCCCCTTCGGCGCCGATGGTTCAGGACCCGAAGAAACTGACCTTGGAGCCGAAACACTCACCTGCGGCTCCGAGACCAATGGAGCCGAGGAAAACTCAGATAGAAATTCTCTATCCTGCGGCTCCGAGACCAATGTAGCCGAGGAAGGAGACTGAGACTTAGAACTTCTCTCCTGCGGCTCCGAGACCATTGGAGCCGAGGAAGAAGACCCAGACATAGATTCTCTATTCTGCGGCTCCGATATCAGTGGAGCCGAGGAAGAGGACAAAGACTTAGTTCTTTTTTCCGGCGGCTCCAACGGACTTGTCGGAGCCGAAGACTTCTTTTTCTTCGATTTCGAAGAGGGAGAAGAAGATAAAGCTTCCTCAAAGGCTGGTTTTAATGACCCTTTCAAGATCAATAAGACCAAAAAAAGTGCCAAGGCACGCTGTAGGTGATCCAAAAATATTTATTCGCAATGAATTCCACTCAAAAGTTTCACTCAAAACCAGTGAATTCGACAAAATAATATAAACGCTCTTACATACACACTAAATACTGCGTTTTCGTCAAAAAGACTTAATCAGACAATCTAATAACCTTAATCACACATTTAAATACTAAACAATTCGGTTCAGTGAGGAGGGAATCCGTTATTTAGTTCCTTTCAAGATCAACTTATTTTTCCTCTCTTGTAGTACATGAGAGGAAAAGGCATGGCAAACACTGCAAGATTCCTGCAAGTGTTTAGCCCCTAAGCAATAAACACAGATGGCATGGCCATCTGTTAAAGACATTTTGTAGCCACATTTCGAACATTTGTTAAAACCTGACAGCTTATGCTCTTTTTCTTTGCCAGACATGACCTACAAAGCACTCAAAACACAAGGAAGGGAAGGGAGGGAAGAGCTCTAACTAAAACGCTCGACAAAAAATAGGGCAAAGGCCCTCTAACTCAAACGGGCCTAGCCCGCCAAACAGAAGGAATCACACAACACCAAAAAACAAACGCAGCCAATCACAAGGTAATACAAACGAAGATATATTAAAATAGCTGTTTGGTTATGAAATATTTAAGCTACGAGCAAAAACGACCCAAAAAGGCCAAAAAAGAAGGGTACTTAGCCACAGCCAAGTCGAGACCACGTCGTTACTTCAGAAGTGGCAAACGCAATCTGGGGGTTTGGGCATGGTGCATCCTGGGATAAGGGGGTTGGCTCAGCCAATGAGAGACTTCGCGCTAGTGTATCGGCCGAGTCGGAGCCGATTCTCGGCTCCGAGCCCATCAGTTATGAATGTAGGTGAGATAGGATCACATTACATCTAATAGTTATCAATAGAAATATCAAAGGGGCACACACAGACCAAAAAAATTTTGAAAAACCACGACAAACCTGCCTGGAGCTCAAACATCAAATGCTGGCAAAGCCGCAGCAAACGGGATCTGGGGATTGGAAGGAGGTTGCAGTGTAGTATGGGTAGGGGGAGGAGCTTGGATCTTGGATCTTTTTGCTTGGTATGCTGCCGGCTCGGATCAGTATTGGATCCGAAACCCACAGGTTGCTGATCAAATGAAGTTAACTACTTCAGATCAAAAGATACAAGACAGGTTTCCAAGGCCTTTCTTTCCTGGGGACCAGAAACCTGCTGGAGTAAAATCTTGAACCCATTTTGTTATTGGGAACTAGCTGAATGATACCCTGGTCCAACAGACCTTGCAACACTTCTGGAAAATGAAGAAACTGCTCAGGAAGAGGTTGAGGGATATTGGAGAAGGAAGGATTTTCTAGGCCAAAAATGAACCCTGCCTAATAATGGACACAATCCAAGAATCTTTAGTGATTTTTCTGCCTAACAGGGAGAGACAGAGAGAGCATGAGGGACAAAGGAACCTGGCCGAGATGAAGAGAGGGCAGAAATTCAGATGGCAGAGGACTTGTCAGGAAAGGACAGCTTTCAGACCTAGGTATTTGAGTAGGTTTATTAGAAGAACTGCACCTAGGAGCCTTCTTACCATTGGAAGACTGTCTAGGCAAAAAGGCAGTTGTTAGTAGGACAGCTCCTCTGAAACATGGGAATAGGAAAGACAAAGATATGCTTCAAAATTTTCATGACCTTACCCTGATCCAGAAAAATCTTAAGGAGCTCTGTCAAACAACTTTCTAGTTATCCAGAGGACCATCCAGAAGTCTTACCTTAATGTTATCTGGTAAAGGCTTGAAGGCAAAGCCAGAAATAGCACATCATCACAGAGCCAGAGGCAGCCATCCTAGAAGAGGCATCAGCTGCATTTTATGGAGTGACGAGCACCTTGAAATGGAACCCACCAAGGAGAGAGCTGAGGCCTTATCCTCTGAGTCAGGCATATCAGATAAAATTTTCCCAATATGGGAAAGAGAAAATACATCTGGTCATGTGGGTCTGGTAATTTATAGCCCTAAAGTGTAAAATAGCAGAATTGTATACTTTCTTTCCAATCTTCTCCACAGCTCTACTGTCCTTAATCAGAGGGAAGGAGCTTAGAAGAAAACAACAGTTTAGGAAGATTATCTGTAGACACAGAAATCATGGCTGGATAAGAAGGACATTTTTATAAGAATCTGCAGGCATCTGGCAGCTTATAGAACCTGTCAGGCTTCTTGGCCACTTCACTGCCCCCCCCCCCCACACACACACACACACACTACCTAGCAAAGGAGGGACAGCAGAAGGTTTAGGACAGTTCATTTGTAACAACTCATAATACTTTTGCTAGATGTCTGATACCCGAGAGGAATCCCATTTAAAATGCTCCATGTGCTGGACTGTCTCCAAAGGAGCATCAGGACTAACAGATTCCTCTTCCTCTGACCAGTAATCTAAAGGAGAAGGCAACTGTGGAGTAAGCTGAGTCAGAATCCTCATCCAAAGACTCACGGTCACTTGCTGTGCTGGGGGTGGATGATCAAGGATATGCAGGAACTGAAACCTCCGAGGAGGTTTTAAAGCCATCAAGGCACTGAACAAGCCTTGTGTGATGTCCTGCCATTCTCTTTGTGAATCACTGGATACTGGTGCAACATGCTCAGTCTCCTGCCTTCTCTTTAACGGGACATTCATTTTAACAAATTGTGATGGCTTGACCACTGCCTGGGTTTGATCAAGGTACCCAGCACCTCTTTCCTGACAAGGATAGGAGGAATCCCTTTATACCTGTTGGAGCTGATCAGCTGTGGTTCCCCCTCAACGTCTGCTACTGATATCTACAAGCTCTCTGAGGACATGCAAGAAGATGGTTCTGTACTGCCCACTGAAAAGGTCATGGCAGAGGAAACTGCAGGCAATGCCAGTTGGTCGTTTGGGTTTTCATCTACCTCAAGAAAGATGTCTGGTGGAGGCTGGACAGTAGTAGGATAAGGACCAGAATACTTGGCCTTTTTAAAAGGCGGCTGTACCTTGGGGTGAGCAGATTCTGCAACAGTACCTTGGTCCAACAATTGAGACATTGGTTCTCAAGATAAATGGAAAGGGAAGAAAGAATATTATGCAATATATTTGTATAAAAGGCCATCAGATGGAACACAGTGTGGTCATGAGATGCACCTAAGTAAAACAGGCACCTATTATGGCTGTCCTTATCGGGAATTTGCCTCCCACACTGACATTTCCCTTTCTTGGATGACATGTAACCCACTATAAAAAATAAAAAAATGAAAAGGGAACCACAATGGGGTACTTATGTGACTGTGTAGGTTTGGTAAAACCAGCACAATGAAGGGTGTTATAACAAATGTTTTGATAATGGCATTTGAACTGGCAGTAAAGGTAGTGTTCATATGTCATCTTCATGCCCTATGCTTGCGCAGGCAGCATACATCTGCACAAAGCTCCTAGGTAATAAAGGCTTTGGTATACTGGCTGGATGTTGTGTTATGAATACTGCAAGTGATATGGAAGGACATCTTCCTTGAGAACCTGTGCTGAGCAGATAAGCTCCCTTTTAATGTTCCTTTTATTCTCTTTGAAGGGTATCCTTAAATTAACCCCGTTTTGGCTTTTATAGTACTGGGAAGAGGGAGAAAGAAAACAAGAAAAACATGAAAGAAACATATTAAAAAGAGGATTGTGCCTGAGGATTCTTTGGTAACAGACCCCATTTCCAATTATTTTATATATATATATATATATATATATATATATATATATATATATATATATATATATATATATAGGTAGGGAAGGAATAAAGACAGAGGTTTAGGGAAGACTTAAGGAATTTTGTAAGAAAAAAAATACAGAATGTGGATAAGACAGGCATAAAAACTATGGTGGGCTGACAAGATGTATACATATGTATGCAGACAGAAAGAGAAGGATGAGGAAATCTCAGAGCAGCCTCTACACTGTTCTGGACAAAGTACAGTTGTGTAAAATCTTACCATAACAGTAGATGTCCTTCTCTTCATTGTTGCAGTATTCATTACAATTGGGATCCCCTGCCAAGGGTAGCCAGCTATGGAGCCACCATCTCCACCCTATGAATACATTCTTGAGTAGGGTAGGGAGGGATTTTGATATTTTCCTTAACCTGGGAGGCTTGTGGCTGAACTGCTCCAGGCATTATGTGACCTATTGGGGGGGGGGGGGAGCTGTAGACAGCAAATACACTCGTAAGTGTTAAGTACCAAATGCATTTATTTTAATAACAGAACATTAAGCATTTCATTACTGAATCTGAAAGTATCATTAAGCAATTTTAAACATTGTGAAAAATACGATAAACCAAAAAACAAATGGAAAAGTAACAGGCTGTAGAAGCTTGAAGACCTAGGCAATAAAGACTCCCTTATAATGTACACTTTTAATATGGCAAAAGAACACAGGAATAAGTGCTTTCAGCCAGTTTAACTGGCCCTCGTCAGATTCATCTGAAACAGTCATCAATTACAAGTATATATATATATATATATATATATATATATATATATAAAACCAACCACAGGAAATTAGCTTAATTAATCAATTAAAACATTTTTACGTTTAAATTTTAAAAAGATATTTAAAAACCTTTGTATGTATAAAAATATATGTATGCATACGTGTATGTATATAAATACATAAATATCAAGTACATCATTCAGTCAATTCACATTTAGTGCAAATTAATAATAAAAAATAAAAATAAAAACATATAAATTGAATGAAAATGCTGAGTAAAATACTATTACCGAACGTATAAGGAATACATAAAATGCAATACAATACAATAAAGTTAATCATGTTCTAACCTTTAAAAATGGGTTTCAATGATATGTAATCATTTATTCCGGGGGTTAGATGCATTTAATTTGACTAACCATATAACTTCTTTTTCCTCCAATAGTAGTTTTTCATCACCCCCTCTAGGATTAAAGTTCACTTTCTCAAGTATAGCAAAACAAAAAGTGTGGTTAGAATTATTAGACTGTATGTGTCTAAACAAGGCATTCTTTGTGTTTTCTTTTTTGATATTATATATGTGTTCATAAATTCTATTTTTTAAATGCCTATCCGACTTCCCAACATAAAATGCTGGGCAGGCCGTACACATGGCCAAATAAACCACACTTTTAGTATTACAATTTCCTGTCTGGAAATCAATTTTATTTTTACACAAACTTTTTAAAATAATACTATTACCCTCATATATATAAGCACACTGGTTGCAAGCTCCACATTTTGTAGTTCCTCTGAGTACTTCCTTAGTTCTATCACTTTTATAATTTTCAAGTTGGAATTTTATGTTCCTGCTAGTCTTATATACAAACCTAGGTTGATGGCCTAGACAACCGTAGAATTCAGTGTTACCTCTAAGAATATTCCAATTCTTATCTATAATGTTTTTTACAATAGGTGCTTGGGTGTTATACTTCAAAATCATAGCTTGTGAAAAATCAATATTGTTCTCATTTTTTCTTTTATCCATTTTCTTAAAGTATGCACCTAACAGAGGTTTGTATAGTATCCCCCATTGTGATGAAACATACTCAAAAGTGTCTTCAACAAATTTAACGGGGTAACCTCTTTCCAAAAACATTCTACCAATAAAACTGAGTTCTTGTGTAACATCTTGTTGATTGGAAGTCATTCTAGCTGCCCTAATACATTGCCCCTTTAAAATACTTTTTTTTCTGAGAAAAAGGGTGGCAACTTTGATACTGTAAGTAGGAGTTACTAAAAGTGGGCTTGCGATGTATATTTGATTTAAATCCTGAAGGTATATGAGAGATGTAAGTGTCCAAATATGGCAACCCAATTTCGCTTAGTGAGTATGTAAATTTAAAATAAGAACAAATGCTATTTAGGTAACCAACAAACTTATGAATGGCATCCTTTTCCCCATTCCATAAAATAAATACATCATCCAAGAAACGTACATAGAGAGTGAAATATTGCCTAAATCCACTGTTGAAAACATGTCTATTCTCCCATTCTGTGAGCACTAGGTTGGCAAATATGGGGGCACATGACCCCCCCATAGCTACTCCCTTTAATTGCCTATAGTATTCACCTTCAAAGTATATAAGAATATTTTCTGGAACAATACTCATCAATTCCAACAAGAGAAGAATTTTATCATTGTTTAAATTAGAATATCATGACATGGAGGTGTGAAAAAAATCTAAACCTTCTTCTTTAGGTATAGAATTAAATAAATCCACCACATCTATGCTCACAAAAAATCAAACTGCTATTCCAAAAATCATGTTTAAACCTGCTCAAAGAATCCCATGAGTCAACAAGTAAGTATGGGATATTATTGTAGACATGTTTTAACCAGTTATCAATTAAACTCCAATCTGATAAGTTTTGGACTTGCTTCCTGAAACTATTGGTCAAAGGGTTAATGTAATCTTTATGTACTTTGGGTACTCCGAACATGGTTGCTAATAAAGGAGAATCCACTTTAACAAATTCATAAATCTCTCTAGTAATCCTTCCATCCAATAGAAACTCATCTAGCCAAGAATCTATTAGTCTGTGAGCTATATTAATTTCATTAATACTAATAGTCTCATAGACGTCAGGTTATTCAAAATGTCGTACTTTTCAATATACCTACATTGATCAAAAAGCACAACACCCCAGCCTTTGTCCGGTTTCATAACTTGGATAGTATTATCTTGACAAAGTTTATGAAACAATTCCCATTCTGCTTTACTAAGATTGTATTCCCTCTCTTTCCTTCTGGACATGTATGCATAAGTCCTATAGATGTCTTCAATAGTTAACCTTTCAAGGTTAGCAAGAATGGGTAGTAAAGGTGGGTTGAAAGTTATTAATCTCATAGTCTTGGTTCTTATCCTTAAAGAACATGGTTAAGTTGAGTTTCCTAATAAACAATTTAAATTCTAATATATCAATGAGATCCATGTGGAATGTGGGCACAAATTTCATTCCTTTTAAAAACAAGGAAAATGCTTGGGGGTCATTAGACTATCTGTGTAATTAAAATTTTTAAAGTTATTGCATTCAAATATTTAGTCATTACTTTTTACTATCTCCTTTGATTGTTTACTTGGGGTGGTTTGTAACTGTTGGTTTTGTCCCTTCTGCCCTGAATTCCATTTTTTTCCTTTGTTTTTCCAATTGTTCTTTTTTTGGCCCTTCCAAAAAAAATTATTTTCAGAGTTTTTATATTGTTCGTTTCTCTGGAAACCCTTCCCGTCATCATTTCTCTGATTAGATTCACTAAATTGATGAGTACTAGACTTTTGAATTACACTAGAATTCTCTGTTGGTTTAGGTGTATTCCATGTGTAAACATTTTTCTCTTTGTATTGTTTTATGTCTCTCTCTATTTTCCTTTCCTTTCTCTTAAAAATAACTGTAGCATTTTTCTTAACAATGGCAAACTGTCATAAAAACTTTTCCAGTTATCGAACACCAAGTCTTCAGTAATTTCAAGGTTCAGTTTCTCAACATCAACCATAAATCTACTAATTTTAACATCATTGTGCTTTATCAACAAACGCATAAAGTTAAAACCAAATTCATCAAACAAAAGATTAAAATCATTCATCACTTCATCACAAATGTCGACCCCCATCGGCTCCTTAAAAATTCTAAGCCCCTGGGGTACTATTTTTAAATTAATGCATCTCTCAAAGTAAGCATTATCTATTTTCAGACGTTTTATGGTATTCATTTCTCTTTCCATAAACAAACTTTTTCCTTTAAGAGACCCATAAGTGTCTCCACAATTGTCATGTGTATTAAAATTGTCATTTGACGGCTCCATATTATCACCAAAAGTGTATCCTGACTTCAAAAAGTCCTCAAATAGTGTAACCACATCAGCGGCAGGAAAATCAACAGTACTTTTGTGTCTACTACTGAAAACAGTAGTATTCGTACTTGTCGCTGTTTGAGCATGAGCGGAATTCCTCACGACTGAAGTGTATGTACGCTGAGGGTGAAAACATTTGGGTTTAGCTCCACAACATGCATAATTGTCACATAACTGCAGTCCATCAGGGGAAACAGAATTGTTACTGTCGCCTGAAGTACCTTCATTAGCGTTCTGCAAACTAAAGTGTTTGGTGTAAGCTTCACGAGTTTGTGCTTCGTTCTCCCCCTTTGCTGGTGACATCATCTCCAAGGGGGTGGAATTAGATATGTCCCATGGCTGGCTCATCAATTCGATCAGTCTAGTTAATTCGCCTTTCACAATCTGCAACTCTGAATGCAGACTGTTGAGCTCGTTCCTTTGTACAAGCGAAAAAAGTGCTGGGATCTCATCTAGGAAATCCATGCTCCAAAAAGCCACAATAAGAAGGCAACAAGTGAAAAATACGATAAACCAAAAACCAAATGCAAAAGTAACAGGCTGTAGAAGCTTGAAGACCTAGGCAATACAGACTCCCTTATAATGCACACTTTTAATATGACAAAAGAACACAGGTATAAGTGCTTTCAGCCAGCTTAACTGGCCTTCATCAGATTCATCTGAAACAGTCATCAATTACACGTGTATATATATATATATATATATATATATATATATATATATATCTCCAAAAGTCAGTTGTCAATCTCCTCTCCGGTCCAGCTGGTGAATCTGGGAATCTTGAGGCAATGTTACAACTGCCTCATGTACACAGACAACCCTCTCCTCCTCCCAACAAATTCCAACACATGTGAGAGATGCAACCATATAGCCAAACTGGAGGCTAAGCTCTCTCAACTCAGTACTGGCGTAACCAGTCAGGAGGAGAAGGAAACCACAATCACTACAATTCCAGTCTCACATAGACCTACCACGACAGCAAACCAAACACATAAACACACAAAAACATACTCGGAGGCTCTAAATAAAAATCTGCCTAAGCAGCAGAGACCTCCAAAGCAGATACCCAAGCAACTGCTACCCCAAAACAAAACACATGCAACACATAGCTCACAAAGCCAGTGTGCCGAACAGTCACAGCCCTTAAGGCTAAACAACACACCTGATACACTTGTAATAGGCGACTCTATCGTCAGGCACACTGATGTCCCGCTCACCAGGCTGAACAAGGAGAAGGTCACGGTGAGCTGCTTGTTGGGCGCCAGGATCCGCCACATAACACACGCACTCAGGTCACTCCAAGGCAAGTACAAATATGACTCAGTCATTGTCCATGCTGGTGTGAATGACCTGAGACGTACCTCCCTGGACTACATGAAAAGAGACATAGAGGAGCTCTCTGAGCATGTAGCCCAGGCCGGTATGACCCTGACCTTGAGTAGCATCTTACACTCACCAAGAATGATGCCACAATATGAAGACAAGATGATCAATTTCAACAACTGGCTTAAGTATTGGTGTCATTCAAAGGGGATCCAATGCCTGTCAGCCTGGGATGACATGCTTGACAAGCCACGATCCTTCGCTAGGGACGGCTTGCACCTGTCACCCTGGGCTTTTGGATATTGGCAAAGGCTCTTGCTACCCCCATAGTGCCTTTTTTAGGCAAGGCTCAAAAGACAAACCCACCTCCATAGGTATCACAAGGGATAAGAAACTAAGAGTAATGCTACTCAATGCCAGAAGTCTAAACCTCAAGATGCATGCACTCGAAACTCTCCTTAGCATGCAGAACATTGATATCTGTGCAGTAACAGAAACCTTGGTTCAAGGCTCCCGAGAGCTCCCCAGCACTACCAGGTTATACCTCATACCATGCTTTTCGGTCCAAAAACTTGGACCGAACCACAAAAGGATGGGGAGTATCAATATTCGTCAAAGATACCCACACCTCCACGTTGGTGGCACAGCACGAAGCATCAGAGACTATCCATGTGCAACTAACAGTGGGTAAAACTGCCTTCCAGTTTATAGCCTACTACAGACCACCCTCCCAAACCCAGGAACCCCACTCGGCCTTCCTGAGAACACTGGAAAATATGAAGATCTCTCCAAACATCATTATATTGGGCGACTTCAACTACCCAAACATAGACTGGGAGCATTACTCTAGCTCCAACACCCTAGCCCAAAGGTTCCTAGAATTTATAAACTCAAATGCTATGGAACAGCTTGTTACTACTCCCACAAGAGGGGAAAACATACTGGACCTGATCATCACCAACATGGGGACTCTATGCTCCAGACCAAAAGTGTATCCCTCACTGGTAAGATCAGACCACAAACTAGTCTCACTGGATATTCGCATCCTGACCCCACCCCCTTCCCAGAAAACCGCAGTGAAAAACTTCTCTAAAGCAAATTTCACACTCCTCAACACCGAGGTGGAATCCTTCAAAGCCCCCAGGCCTGTGGAAAATACGGCCCAGACCACAGAATCCTTTATAAACGAATTCTATGAACACCTTCAGGAATGCATGGATCATGCAATCCCAAATAAAACCATGACCCAATCCTCCAAAGGCAGACGTCCTGTCTGGTGGACCCCAGCCATAAACAAACTATACAATAGAAGGAGGAAGTTACTACATGATTGAGCAAAATCCCAAAAAGGGAAGGCATCTCTGATCAGTATTAGCAAAAAACTACGGGCACTCATAAAATCGTCTAAGGCCAGCTTCGAGAGAAAAATTGCACAGGACACTAAGGATAATCACTAGGCTTTCTTTAGTTATGTTAGGAACCTGGGTGGGAATTCCCAGATATGCTCAGAATTAGTCCAAAATGACAAAAAATACACCAAACCCACAGACATTGCCAACATCCTAGCTGACAGGTTCAGCGCAAACTTCTCTCCCCCCCTCCCCACCAAAAGGGCGAATATCCATCCCAGCAGAGTGCTGCCCCCTGACATCTCAGATGCTCAGGTAAGAGCCGCCCTCTCCAAAGCAAAAAACACAGCATCAATGGGACCAGACGGTGTCCCAAGCTGTGTCCTACATGAACTCCAAGAAGAGCTAAACCCAAACATAAAACTACTGTTCAATCTCAGCCTTATAACAGGATATGTACCCAAAGAGTGGCGTACAGCAACAGTGGTCCCCCTCCACAAAGGTGGTGCCTCAATGGATCCTGGAAACTATCGCCCCATGAGCCTGACTAGCTTAGTGTGCGAAGCTATGGAAAGGATCATCATGGACCTCATAAATAAAGATATTGGGGACCTACAGACACTGGATCCTACCCAATTCGGCTTTGTTAAGGGCAGATCCTGCCTCTTAAACCTGGTCGATTTCCTTGAAACAGTCACCAAGGCCATTGACGAGGGGAAGATGGTCTACACAGCCTACCTGGACCTTGCAAAAGCCTTCGATACAATACCCCACTTGGGCATTATGGATAAGCTCACCAGCTTAAATATAAACCCCTATGTCACTAGATGGGTTGCAAACTGGCTCAAGGACAGAACCCACATGGTTAGAATTGCTGGAGCCATGTCAGAATTCAAACCAGTTACAAGTGGCATCCCACAAGGCTCAGTCCTGGGACCTCTCTTGTTCGGTATATATTTCTCGGAGGTACAGGCAAACACGGAAGGACTGTGGCTGACCAAATTCGCGATGACTGCAAACTGGGTGCCATAATTGACTCTCCAGCTGACACAAGCATCCTCCAAAAGGGCCTCATAGAAACAGACAACTGGTGCCAGAGCCATGGCCTCAAGCTAAACGCCAAAAAGTGTATAGTCATCCCCTTTGGCAAAAACAAAGTGCCCACAAATTACCACATAGGAGGTAATCCATTAAGTACAGAAGAATTAATTAGGGACCTGGGGACCCAAGTTGATAGCAATCTCTCATTTGACAACCATGTGGCCAAAGTGGTTAGAAAAACATTTTATATAGTCCACCTAATCATGAAGGGATTCACATCTAGATCAGGGGAGGTCATCGTGCCTCTTTACTCATCCCTCATCAGGCCCATAATTGAGTACAATGCCCCTTTTGGGATGTACCTTACCAGACACCTGCAGCAACTGGAAAGACCCCAAAAGTACCTCACCAAGAGGATCAAAGGGCTCAAACAGATGCCATATGCTGCCCGGTTAAAGAAACTCCAGCTCTACTCAGTGGCATACCGCCTGCTCAGAGGCGATCTGTGCCTGACGTATAAAGCCATGTCCAACCCGGAATTAATGGACATGCTGCACCTCAGAAAATCCAAATCCCATCGAGCTACGCGCTCGAGAGACTTGAACCTCAGCACTGAAATAAATAGGACATGCTGGAGGGACAGATTCATAACCCAGAGGCTCCCTTCACTCTGGAATAAAATCCCAGTCCAGGTTAGGCAGAGTCCCTCATTGACTCTCTTCAAGAGGAATCTGGATGAGTGGATGGGAGATCGTAGGTTTACCCCGGGTAACACTTCTGTGTCACTGTTAGACAGAGGCACAGTATACCAACCTTGAAAAAGGGCATAGCATAATTAATTTAAAATGGGTGGCAAAAGCCAAACACACTCTGGCTAGGCTTATAAATGTCCTAGGGCAGATAGCCTATTATGAACTTATGAACCTATATATAAAAACCAACCACAGGAAATTAGCTTAATTAATCAATTAAAACATTTTTTATGTGTTTAAATGTTAAAAAGATATTTAAAAACCTTTGTATGCATAAAAATATATGTATGCATATGTGTGTGTATATATATATATATATATATATATATATATATATATATATATATATATAAAACACATAAATATCAAGTACATCATTCAGTCAATTCACATTTAGTGCAAATTAATAATAAAAAATAAAAATAAAAACATATGAATTGAATGAAAATGAATGAAAATGCTGAGTAAAATACTATTACCGAACGTATTAGGAATATATAAACTGCAATACAATACAATGAAGTTAATCATGTTCTAGCCTTTAAAATGGGTTTCAATGATATGTAATCATTTATTCCAGGGGGGTTAGATGCATTTAATTTGACTTGCTATATAACTTCTTTTTCCTCCAATAGTAGTTTTTCATCACCCCCTCTAGGGGTGAAACATTGTGCTGGTACTAATGGAATGACAGAATGTTGACAAATATTTCTTTGGTATTGCTGCTTCCATTTCAAAAACACAATATCAAACAATGTGCAATGTATTGCAGTAGTAAATATTGACAACTACTGTTAAGAGACGGGTAATGCTTTCATTATCAACATAGCCCTTTATTAACATAGTACTTTTTCAGTATAATAAAATTTCACAAACTTTACTGTCATACCTCTCAACCTCTTAGCACAGAAAAGCTGGACAAAAATGTGTGTGTGTGGTGGGGACAAAGGCCCAAAAAATAGGGACAGATTTTAAATATTGCTTTTACAAACTTAGAAAATTTCTAGAATAACAGGATTTGTCTTAGGATGCACTTTTCTGAATATGAAGTCTGAAACACAAATGTATAACATTATTGGTGACTTCAATCCTCAGATCATCCCAGTGATTTGAGAAAAAAATCAAAAATATGAGACAAAAATCTGGACAGTTGAGAGATGTTTACTCTATGTACTGACACTGACAACTTCAAATGTGCTGCTTCATTGGTGGTGTAATTTAAAATAGTATAAAAGTATGGAACATTATTATTTTATTAAGTAGCTGGCCACTCACTCTCTGCTGTGCTGTGCCCTATTGTAAGCAATTTCCTTAGGATCTGTCAGGATAAAAAAATAATAATAATATGAGAGAGCAAATTGCTTAGCCATCCCATACGTGTGACCATTCTGGTTACAAGCAATATATTTACTTTCATTTTAAGATATGTCAGCACTTCCCAGTCCCCTCGTCCTTTATTTCCACAGTTCTCCACTGTCTTGTTTTGAGGAAATGCAGCACATTACATTCAGAGGTACTATATGTGCTAGGAGAAGGAATGGTGATGTATCTATGTCATCCCCCTCAAATGTCCAGATTTTTGCCTTATATTTTTAGTCTGCTTCTTATAAAATGTGTGTTTTTTATCAAATCCCTGAGGATTAAAGTCACTAAATGACATATATTTGAATTTCAGATGTCATATCCTTCAGAAAATGTATGCAAAGACAAATCCTGTTATTCTAGCAACTTTCCAAGTTTATAAGTGCAATATTTAAAATCTGTCCCACTTTTTGGGCTGTTGCCCCCCCCCCATTATTTTAGGCTTTGTCCAGATTTCTTGCTCAAGGAGTTTGAGAGGTAATATCATCTTAATTGTTATTTCTGTACGATATTAAGCATGACTTAATGTACTGCAGTTTATATATGAATGCAAAGCTGATGAGCATCATGCATTTCAAAAACTTTGTGAACAATTTCCCTCCTTGGCTGGGTTGGTGTGGGTCAGTAAATAGCTGTTGCCAAAGCTGAAGAAATTTCTGGCAATCCCCAAATACCTTACCAATAACCATTTGGATGGTGGTACAACATACTGCTAAGACATTTTATACCACCACTTGAAGTTAAGTAATGTATTATACTTTATAAACCAGTTAATACAGCCAAATTAGAATAAAACTGTCTTTGAGTGAATTGCAATGTAAAATTAATACACATTTCTTAAGTACTTCAAATATGATTTCAGATGGTAGCAATGCCCTCCCCATTTTTTCTAAGAGCCATGACCCATTGCATTTTGTTACTACTGCAATGTAATGTGTGTGTCTGTGTGTGTGTGTATATACATATATATATATATATATATATATATATATATATATATATATACACACACACACACACACACACACACACACACATATATATATATATATATATATATATATATATATATATATATATATATAGCTTTACAGAGTATATATTACTACAACATACAAGAAATGGTATTTACAATAAAGCACTGGCCTTCAGTCCTGTTTCTCAAACTGGTCAGGTCAGCTGGTCACACCATAGTGTTGCTCACCTGAGTGGGGGATCCCTGTCAGTGAAGACAGGTAATTCTCAGGTCAGATGTGTATCCCCCCACCAAACAACCACCTGATGCGGCCTCCAAATTTTGCAGTATGTAAAGGATTACCTTGGTCTCTATTGAATGAGCTTGAGGTACACCTCTGGGCTTTAACAGATTCCATAGCTGTAAAGTACAAAGTTCAGAATGAGATATAAACATCTGGGGAAAGGAAAATTAAGAAATGAACCACAATCAGGATGCAACATCACTCTTCCCAGCCTGCACACGTATTAAACTGATAAAAGTATGAAAGCACCACATTTATCAGGACAGGCCATACAAACATCCACTGCAAAGAAGTGAACCTAATTAGGAAGTAATAAATGGTAAACTTTGTGGAATTTAATATGCTTGTTGTGTTTTATGTTTTTAAAGGTATTGACATACACAGAAATTGTTCCCTGTACCAGTAACCGTGAGGTCACGTAACTTCTGAATAAAAATCTCAGGGAATGTTTTAAGTTGTGTGACATGGTGTAGCTTCTCTGCATAGTAAATTAGGACAACTGCTATCCCAACAGCCTGAAAGGGTGGTGAGCTAGCTACAAACAAGCATATATGAATTGCACACATGCATATACTAGGTATAGCATGCTGCAGTTTAGCTGAGAAGTGAATAGTGCACTTGTGTCTATGAGCAAAGTACAGTTCATGCATAGCAGTCCAAATGCAGCTCTGCCAACAAGAGCTGCATTGTATGTATGCTGTGGTGCCGTTCATAGAGCTCAGCATAGTTGAGCCACATTTGCATAAAAACTTCTCAAATCGCCCCCAACATATACCATCCTGCTTCAGTCCACTATTTTAAACATCACTGGGCTCTGTACTTCTATTAAAGTTGAAGAAAATGTTTACTAAAACAGGGATAAGATGGAACTAGAAGGAAAAGGCAGTCATTAGTATGATTTGGTCTGAGCTGTTCAACATGAGTATTTACTTACCATGAAATATTACAGTACTGGTCTGTTTGCACATGAAGAACTTGGAATGTGTAAGCTGCCGATTTCAGTGCTATCTACATCTGTGAAGTGACTTGCTGCATACAATGATCTCTGTCAATGGATAATGACCAGGAGCATACTAAAGGCCATCTTCAGTAAATTAAGAGGGTGACATACATGAGCAACTTGCTACAAACAGTACTACACCATAACAGCAAACTTTCATAGGCATATATTTCACTATTACAGCACAGGAAAACATAACACTATTGCAAAGAAAACTCAAACAGTAGAACTCAGAATTAATGCTTCACTGTGCTTGTCGTATCTTTTTTTTTGGTTATACTGTGACATGACATCCATGTGAGGCCAGTGTAATTTTGACCTAATGTGCTTGCAAGTTAGAAAATATTGCAGCATTAAGAAAGACAGATAGCCAACTTTAACCCTGAGGAGAATCACAGCCTCATTTATGTTAGGAAGAGATATGGAAAACATCTTCTTGGGAAAGGGGATCCAAAACAGGCAGAGAGCAATAAGGCATAGATTGCAGTGTACTGTTGGGAAAAGGAGCCGCACACTGTCACAATATATGAAAAGATCAGGTGACATAGTGGAACATGCCACAACAAAACTTAAGCAGAATGCAATTGCTTGTAGTAGTACTACAGGTGGTGGCATTTCCATACACCAAGTTTTGATACTGGATGAGGATCACATACACATGCCAAATATTTGGGTTCCATTTAGATGCTCGAAAGTCCTTTTACGCGAATACGAAAAGAGCGACACGTATTGTGCGAACCACGGAAAATCTGAATGTCCAAAACCGCGAAATTCAAAATGTTGAAGTGTCATGGTTGGCCCGTCTGCGGTACAGCTCCGTAAGGTAAGTGTGCGATAGTTACAGACCTTAAGGTTAGGGTGCAGGTTAAGGTAAGTGCATAGATAGGTAATGTATGTAAGGTTTAGTGTAGGGTTAGAATTAGGGTTTTGTTAAATGTATGTGTGTGGATTATTTATTTTGTTTTGGTATATCTCTGTAGGGTAAGTGTGCGATAGTTATGGACCTTAGGGTTAGGGTGCAGGTTAAGGTAAGTGCATAGATAGTAATGTATGTAAGGTTTAGTGTAGGGTTAGAAGTAGGGTTTTGGTGCTTTACTTTAGGGTTAGAAGTACTGTTTTGGTTAGTGTATGTATGTGGTTTATTTATTTTGTTTGGGTAGCCAGCATGTAATAGGAGGTGGAGTTGGCCGATTATGGGGATTTGACTTTTTGAATTTCACGGTTTAGTGCGTTCGCCATATTCGCGGTTCACGCAATACGTGTCAGTGTTTTCATATTCGCTTAACAGGATTTTCGCTAATATAATATAGACCCCAAATATTTATATATGCAAAGCATCTAATTTAATAAAGATAAATGTATGAATCTCTCAATTCTAAACACTAGTTCAAACTGTAACTAACAGTTTGGAATGTAAAAACGCACCACTTTAACAGTAATACAGCAATTATAAGTTCTTGAAAAAGTTAAACTTAGTTTCTTTTATTTCAACTCAGTTTTTGAAGGTTTTAGTTAAGCTAATGAGACTTTTGTTGTTGCTTTCTTTCCATTAGCTTATTATTTCTTGGATGAATTTAGTGGCATAGCTAGAGTTTATGCCGCTCAGGGCTGCCTTTGAGTTTGCCACCCCCTCCACCCTCAGAAAATCATGGTCAAATGGGTCCCCCCACCTCTGTATACATTCCAGTGTCCCATTACTTGGCTATTTCTCCCCATTTACCATAAACACTGTAATGTGCATACGGTTTTATGCTTTACTTGTACGATTATTTGGATTTAATTTAAAACTTTTATTTTAAATTTTATAGCACAGAACACTGATAGACATCTGCTAAACAAAGCAATACAGGCTCACAGTGAAAACTGACTTAGCATTAAAACTTCACTGTTTTTGAAACAACATTGAAACCCACATTCAAAGAAAATGCACCTGGCCATTGGTGGATAAAGTTTACCTTTGGGCTGTTTTCATATCATAGGCCTCTTGCACACATATTTAGAACTATGCAAACATACATGTGTTCTTTGTTTCACCTTCCTGATTGTATTAAATTATATTCCTTGTATAATACAGCACACTTGTTAGAGCGTGTTTTAAATTTATTGTTTTGAACATTTTTCCAGTAAGCAATGAAAATGTATGTAACAATGACAAAACTGCCTAATTCAGAACATTTCCATCATAAAAGTCTACTCAAACTTCTGTCATTACAATCCACCAATATCAGTAAATATGCACAATCTCTGCAGAAGTCATCTAAATTCCACATTAAAGAGATCTGTAACTAATGAAGAGGTGGCTGCTAGCAAACAACTTCATATTTCATTGTTTCATCTCCAAATAAAGTGTTTGTTGCCCTTGAAGAATAATTGGCTATGTTACATTAAAAAATGATAAGCTGCTAATATTGTAATAGGGAATGAATAGCAAGCTGGTAACAGGTTCATAATTATTAGGCATCTCCTCCAAAGGAGGACATTCTCAGGACTGCAGCATCCACTCCCTTTAAAGTACAACACGGTACAGTACCAGCAATCTGTCTACATACTATGGGAGTAGAACCCACAACCTTCTGCATTAAAAAACACTACCTGTTGTGCTACTAACAATGCTTTTAAATATTTTAGCAAAGTAGTGATATCATTTACTAAACAACAGTTGCACATTGCAAACAGACTTGGCATAAGCAGCACTAAACTTCTCTTCCCCTGAAACTCTCAGCTCCTTGTAAAATGCACTTGACACTCAACTATATCTCTCAACTTTGCAGCAGAAGAAATGTGGAAAAAGCCAAAATTTATGGGGGGAGGTGAACAAAGGCCCAAAACCAGGGACACATTTAAACATTGCTTGTATAATCTTAGAAAGTAGCTGGAATAAAATGTTTTGTGTTCCATGTTTCCTGAAAGATAGAAAGACTAAAACTTAAATGACTATCATTATTTAGTGAACTCATTCCTCAGTGATTTGCAGAAAAAGCACAAATTTTAAGAGAAACAGACTAAAAGTATGAGCCAAAAAAACAGGTATGGACTCAACTCCTTGAATCACAAGTGGTGGTTGTAGGGGTAGAGACATTGGGCTCTTATTCCTTGTACTTAAGGTATACGGGGTTTGAGCCTGAGTAACACTAACCACCAGGTATCTCTGACTGGGGTCATTTTACACACACACAACCCCTAAAATACTGCCATGTGACAAAACCTGCAACCCTTGCAAACTCAAATAGAAAGGAAGTGAATCAAATCTCACACAGTAAAGCCCCCCCCCTGCACCTTGCAGCAACCTGTGAAACACATAGAACACTTAAATAGACAGCGACCAGCAAACTGAATCGAACACTTACTTAAATAGGCAGCCAGCAGCAATAAACAGCTTTCTTTCATTTCTGTGAACAGTTAAATTTTGCTTGTGTGGGTGGAAAGGAAGGACGTCTGTGTAATAATGCATGCACAGATGTGACAGAAGTCCCTTGGCAAAAATGCCACCCGGGGCGGACTGCCCCTTTCGCCTCCCTGCCACTGCCTCCCATTCTTCACACTCTGTCTCTCATGCACACACACACCTTCTCATTCATACATGCATTCACTCACACATTGCTCTCACTCTCTTCTGATCTCTCTTTCACACACCCACTTTCTCATTCATACACTCATTCACTCACACATTGCTCTCACTCTCTTCCGATCTCTCTTGATGACACACACACACACACACACACACACACACACAGTCTCTTGCTCTCTCACTCTCTGAAACTGTAGGGCCCAGTGTTTCTCAACTGCTTGCGGCCTGGTATAATTGATACCAGGGCCTGGTACCGGGCTGTGGCCTGGAAGTTGAGAAACACTGCCATAGAAGGCACATGATACTGGTTCATTCCTGAACACTGGGAAACAGAAATACTGAACAATATGTGCTGAAGAATCCTTAGGTCAAAAGCCTGTGAGATGCACAAAGTGTCAACAGTTTGTCCCTAGAAGGTCCCCATGGCAAGTAAAGTGAGGGCTATACATAAGTCAGCATTCACAGATATAGGATAGGTCAAGCATACCTCTAGTCCTCCTTCTGTGGGCTACACAAACACACGGAAGCCATATGATGTCCCTGTCCACAACTTACTGATCAAAGTTCAGATGGATTAGACTTTGCCTACATCATTTTGGCTGGCAAGCATGGCTGGTGCACCTGGTCTTGGTAGGACACAGATGAACACCTCCATTCAGAATGGGAGACAGCTAAGGTTGGCAGTAAGCACAAGCATCTTTGCAGACTGCAAAATATGAAAAAGGTGCGGCTTTGCAGTCTGTAAGCCTTATGAGCATAAAAAGAGTATGAATTGCATGACGGCAAAAAGAAATCTTTATTTGCATCATACAGTCGTAAAATTCTCATACATTTGTCATTTTCATCTCATTACTTAACTTGTCCAAGACTTTCTCAAATGGCTGCACCCAAGCACAGTACTTCACTGAATTGTAACTTAGCTGTGCCTGAAGCACAACTACATCTTACCTGCACTCAAGATGCATCCTGCACAAATATTCACTGTATCCAAATATAACTACTATGAATACAACTTGTCTCACCCTTAAAACAGGCAAGGAAGATAATTTTACAATAGGTATTCACAGGTCAAATTCTGCCTCACATAATTAACAAGACATGACAACAATTGGTTGATATACTGTGCCCCCCCTTTATATAAATACTCCACACTGCCTGGTTTAAACTGTGGGCAAATCCAGTTTGTTGTGCTCCTTAGCATGGTACTTGGTAAGGAAAACCAAAGCTAAGAGTTAGGAAGACAGTCTGAGTAGTACATGGCATGACAAAAATATTAACAGAGGAGGTGGCTGGCTTGCTGACATAGGGTTTTTGTTCCTAGATACACTGTCTTTTGATGAAGCAAGTTAGGAGGAGTGGAATCAATGAGGTAAAGTGTACTTTTCATATCCTTGAGGGAGGCTGCAGGTTGGTGTCACTACATAGCTAACCTAAGGTCAGTACTTTCATGGTATAACATCTTGTGGGGCATGTCTAGTGTTCTTTCTAAGCTAGAATGCCAAATAAACTCTTGCAACATGAAGTCACTTTGCAAGACTGCCAGGAGGGGTGGGGATAACGTGTAAAAAAATGGATCCCCTTCAGAAGGTTGAAAGCTCAAAAGACTGAAAATCAAAATATCAAAAATGGAATCTGCGCTTTCTCCAGTGTCGTGCAATCTTGGAGTTGGTATATATATATATATATATATATATATATATATATATGTATATAAATAAATAAAATTAGCATGGGGTGTGGGGAGGGGTGCAGAAGGGCTTCCCCTGCATTAAAAATATTTTTGATATTTTGATTTGCAATCTTTTGAACTTTAGATCTTCTGACATGCACCCATATATATATATATATATATATATATATATATATATATATATATATATATATATATATATATATACACACATCACAATTGCATTCTCAGCCACACTTTCTCTATGCTGATAGAGTTGTCAGTAATGCAATCATTGGTTAGTACTCAGAACTTGAGGGGAGATGGAAAGAGGTTTGTATGTCCTCATGTCAGAGGCCCAATTGTGAAGGGGAGAGTAGAAACAAAACTAAAAGATGATCTTCATTCTTCCTATGGATGAGATTCTGGTTGTAATTGAAGAACCTCTTATTCTTGACACAAGCCCAAAAATTCAAACCTGTTCTACATATAATGGACTGTGTGGAGAACCCCAAATGAAAAGGAGTCTAGCTTATACACACCTCCTTTGCCATGCAAAGTATTTTATGTTTATGTGACAACTGATGGTGTGTGATTTGTAGGCATCATTACTAGCTGAGATTCTGTGGTGGATTAAGTAATAAGCAAAACAAAACAGGCATACAGATACTGCCAAGTATCCACCGATAGCAATTTCCTCCCAGAAGCCTATTACAGCCTACACAGAGTTCTAAGCAACAAGTGATGGCCACTCCTAACCTCTTCTGTACTTGGCGGTCAATGTTTTCATCACTCCCAGTGTGCACAAAAACATGCACAACCTCAAGTCAACACCAGAATCAATGAGTTGAGACTGAAATAGGTCCAATGGGATCAGTGCTATATCTCAGTTAAATTTAAAATAAACACCATAAGAAGTGATCGTCACTCTTCTCGTCAGGGTAAAACAGACATTCGTGGGTTCTGATCAAGCAGCTTTATCACACACAAACACATTAGAAATGAGGCTTTGTAACTTAAAACTTAAATAAACTTATACATTGACTTACTACACTCCTACATGTTAAAGTCTGGTGTTCACTTAAAATGGCACTGCTGCCTGCATGTGCTCTGTATTTATATGCACTTGCTACATCTTGAAATGCTTCTTAAAGGTACATATACATGCTCTGATCTACATACTTACTTACTTCATAAGTCCTTATATGAAATAACAGTATTTAATGACGTGCAATTTACAAAAAATGATCTTTTGACATACAATTATACAGAACTAGTTATCTGACATGCAATCATACAAAATTAAGACACATAGAAAACAATTATGTCCAAGTTGCTGTGTATTTTACACTAGGTCTAGAAATACAACCTGTGTAACATAAAAGTCAGAACTGGATCTAGCAATGGGGACTGTCTTCAAGAAATGTTCAACTTTGGGGATATCCGGGACCTCATCAGAATGGGAATTGATACTGCGACACGTTCTTCGGTACGAACACTGTCAGGGTTACTTACTCCGAGATCTAGAGTCTGTATCACAGGTAGCATGCTGCGATATCATTTATGGTACAGGAAGGAGATGTCTGCAGTTTCTCCTGTCCTCTATACCCTCAGATTCCACTAAGTAGGATCTCGGCTCAGTACATATACCTGTTGTTTTTTAGCATTAGGCACCAGCAAACTAGAACTGATAGGCAAGGTTGTTCTTGTTTGCCTAGACAGAAGTCTCTGAGCAGGTGAGCCAAGTAGATTGTCACGGGGTATATTTCTGAGATTGAGTAAATTCAAGATGATATCGGTATTGTCATGCTTTGACCTTTCTAGTAATTGCATTGAACTCTGTACTGCACGTTCAGCAAGGCCATTTGATTGAGGATATTCAGGACTGCTAGTAACATGGATGAAGTCTCACTCTGGCAAATCTCTGAAACAATTGACTGGTAAACTGAGAACCATTGTCACAAATAACTTTGTGTGTACTACCATGGACTGAGAAATGACGTTTCATCTTAGTAATAACAGCACTGGATGTTAGGTTAGATAGCAAATTGATCTCAAACCAGTTCGAATAGGAGTCTACCAACACTAAGTAATGTTGACTGTTCCACTCAAATTTGTCAGTATGTTAGATGCTACTGTTGACCAAGGTAGTTCAGGAATTTGGCTTAGCTGAAGTGGCTCTTTTTGCAAATGCGGCTCATTACTGTTGCACATTAAACAAGAAGAAAGCACTTTATCAATGTCTTTTACTAGAGAAGGCCAACATAGTAATACTCTCACTCTTCTTTTGGTAGAATTGGAACCTGGGTGGCCACAATGTAAAATCTGAATGTATTCACATTGTAAGGAAGTAGGAATAACTTTTGGACCTTTGAAAATGGTATCATCTTCCATCAGCATCTCATCTCTGTATGGAAAGCAAGGTTGTACTTCTGGCGGTACACAGGATTTCTTTGACAGCCATCCTACATTGATGTAGTGGTTGAGCTTTTGCAAAATTGGATCAGTCTTTGTATGATCTCTTAGCTCATCAAGTCTCGTGGTAGAAAAATTATGCACTTCCATGACAACAAAGTAAAAATTCCCTGCATCAAGCTGTTGCATGGTATTTCTGGACGATCTGGATAACGTATCAGCTAGATAAAGAAGTTAACCCCTTGTATAGACCATTTTGAAATTATACTTTTGCAATTTAAGTGTCATTCGTTGTAACCTTGCTGGACAGGAATCCATAGGCTTCTTTAAAATAGTAACTAGAGGTTGATTGTCAGTTTCTATCTGGATTGCTTGGCCATAAATATAATCATGGAACTTCGAACATGCGAATACAATTGCCAAAAGTTCTTTCTCAATTTGAGCATACTGCAATTCAGTTTGGGTAAGAGTTCTAGATGCATAAGCAATAGGTCTGCCCTCTTGAAAAATGCCATGATCGAACTTTGAAGCATCACAGGAAAGAACTGCTGGTTTGTGGACATCATAGTATCTCAATGTAGGCGAGTTAGTAATTTGCTGTTTGAGGTCATCAAATGCTTTCTGATGTTGTTCTAACCATGACCATGCAACAATTTTGCATGTCAGCTCTCTTAAAGGTGCTGATAACTCACTAAAATCAGGGATACATTTGCCCAAATAGTTAACCATACCACTGTAGAGCTTGGATATTGTCTGGAGCTGGCATTTCAAGAATGGCTGCTAGCTTGGAAGGATCTGGTCATAAGCCTGTACTGGTAAATAAATGACCTACATAAGTAACTTCTGTAAATCTGAATTTGCCCTTCAGAGGATTGAACTTTAAATTCACTTCACAAGCTCTGTCCAGAACTTTCCTGAGGTTTCTGTCATGCTCTGCTTCACCATTGCCTCCAGCCAGTAAATCATCAAATATTATTTGCACACGGGTAGCCTGAAAAAAAATTGCTCCATTGCATGCTGAAAGACTTCACTGGCAGAATTTATTCCTAAAAGCATCCTGAGGAATCTGTATCTACCAAACGGGGGTACTGAATGTAGTCAGTAGTGAATATTTGCAATCAAGTATCACTTGCCAGAATGAACTCTTTGCATCTAAGACAGGAAAAACAGTGGCATTTGGCATGCTGGTTGTAATTTCCTCGACCGTATGCATAGGATGATGAGGTCTTTTTAATGCCTTGTTCAAGTCTCTTGGGTCAATGCATACTCTGATTTCATCTGAATTTTTCTTATGAGCAGCTACCATGGAAGATGCCCACTCAGTCGGTTCTGTGACTGGACAAATCACACCTTGCTGCACCATTTTGTCTAACTGGACTTTGCCTTTGTCCTGCATAGCTATTGGAACTCTTTTTGCTAGTCTGACCACTGGATTGACCTCTGGGTTTACTTTCATAAAATACACAACTGGAGGTTTGCCTAGATTGTCATCAAAAACATCAGCATACTGTCGAGAAAATAGCATCACTGAAGCTGGAACTGGGACATGTGCTTACATGATGGACTTCTTTGGTAAAAGAAAGTTTCATTCTCAAACTGTCTCTGAGATCTAATAATGATTGCACAGGTCTTCGGACTACATAACACTGCAAGCTGTAACTGTTCCCAGCCGAATAGCAAAAAAGCACTACTGAGCCTTCAGTTTGAATCTCTTCACAACCATAAGGAACAAGCTTCCTAGAATTGATCAAATTAAGTTGCTCACTAGCTCTCACTTTAGCAAATGTTTCTGCTGACATTACATTACACTTTGAAACAGTGTCTACTTTGAGCTCTGTGGGTTTACCATTGATCAGGACAGCACAAAATACTTCATTCTTTGCCAACAAATATACTGCATTAACCTTTTCAACGACCACTGATGCACCATCTACATAGAAAGTAGAGGTGCAGCTCTCTATATCATCAACTTGCTTTTTTGAGTGACCTTTCTTAATAACTGAATGAGGCTTGCTTGATTTACAAAACTGTTGAAAATTATTAAATTTTTTACACTTGTGGCATTGCTGACCAAATGCTAAGCACTTCTCTCTTTTAGATTCATGGTTGGCTCCACAATTACGACAGTTGACAATAAGGCTTGACTTGGGTTTTTCTGACTCAGATTTATACTGTACTGAGTATGCTCCTTTAACTGAACCAGTCTTGGAACTTGCTAGAAAGCTTCGGGTTTTCCTTGTCACACCCACAGGGGTTGCTGCTGCCGCCATTTACTTGGGCCTGCTTCTGCTTGCCATTTGTTGCAAGCTGTCTAGAGGCTGCTGAAACCACGCTCACTTGTAAGTATACTTGTGTGCCTTTCTGTGAGCTCAAGAATTTGACAAATCTCTATGGCTTTGCTTAATGTTAAATCACTGTCATGAAGCAAAATCTTTCACCCTGCAGTACTATTAATACCATACACAAGCCTACCCTTTATTATCATCCTTCAAGTCACCGAATCTGCACATTTTAGTTTTGTTTCTCAAGTCAGTGATATAAGCTGCAAAAGTTTCACCTGGCTTTTGGTCTCTTGTATAAAATAAGTGCCTCTCTAATGTAACATTTGTCTGGGGGGGGTCACACTTCTCTAAATGTACGTTTTAAGCACTCAGGGTCTTTCCTTGATTCAGCTGGTACCACAACATGACGGATTGCCTCCTCTCATGCATATACTACTGGTGCACACAAAAATGAACACTCTCTTTCAATGCGTTCTGACCCAGCTAAGTTAAGCAAAATGAATGCCCTTGTACGTGCATCTCTGTCAGAAAAAGCTGTTTGTATGAAAATATTGTATTCCTGCTCGAATACTCTCCAATTCTCTGCTTACCTCCCCACAGTTGGGTGGGTATTCGAAAGACATGCGTAAATGGGCGTGCCTTCGTTGAAGATTGAACGTCGAGCTGGCACCTCTGCGTTCGTGAAAATCTACTGCCAATCATTAGGGGACCGGAGTTCCATTGTGGCGACCCCTAACCGGGAAAAAGCCAAGAGACAACAACATTATGATCAAACAAAAGTGGACCTGGTTTGCTAAATGCCTCTGCCGTATCAACACACAGTAGTGAGGGTGCTTGAAATCATGTATGAACATAGACACATGTTAACATATATGTCAAAACTTTATGCCAGTACTTGTAATTATGCCCAGTAGCACAACAAACTCTTTGAAATAACTGCACTTTGCCAAATAAGTCTCCGTAGCACAAGAACACTCTGAAATCACTGTACTTTACCTTGAATTCCCTGTACTTTATAAAACCACTCCTTATCAGTGTAAGAAATGCTTCAAAATGACTGTACTTTGCGAATAAACTGTGCATGGCAGAAGAAGTTTAGAGTAAGAAACACTTCGAGATGAATGCACTTTGCAAATAAACAGTACACACCACAAGAACCTTTCAAAATAGCTGTACTTCGCAAAATAACTCTGCACAGTTTAAGAAACACTCTGAAATGGTAGCTTTCTGATAATAAATGCACACAACACATGCATCTTTTTGAAATGGCTGTACATTGACTGCACTTTGCAATATAACTGTACTTTGCACACAGTAAACTCTCTGAAATAATGGCACCATAAAAAAAGCATACACTCTGCAAACACTTTGCATACTCAGATACTTCGAACTCTAGTTATGCTTTAAATGGCTTCGGTCAATGCGAAATAGTAGTTTGTGCCCAAACTCGCTCTTTTACTAAAAAAAAAGACATGCAATTGTCTTGCTCTTTAAGACTAATTTGCCCTTTTTACTGTACTCGTTATGCTCTTTTAATCTCTTATCATGCTCATTATACTTTTCTTGTGCCCATTTTACTCCAAACATGCTAATTATGAAAACCAAAGATAATTCTGAGCCCCTTATGAATAGTTTTGCTAGTTTTATCAAATACTGTGGTTTTGAACATTTTGTTTAATTAATAATGCGGTCTGTGCCTTTTGTTTGCTTAATAACATGTTTTTGTGCTACTCGTTTGAGTAATAATGCATTTTGTGTCTTATAAATGCGCTGTTTCATTTTCTTTGCCAAAAAAATCATTTATGCAGTTTTCTTTACCTTTAACTTGTTTCTGTCCCTTTTTCGTTTGTCTGTGCACCATTTCACTCAACCTGCTTAGTCTGCCTACACCTTCAACTGTGCACCTCATGGCTCGTAGAAGTTGTTCTTCTGATCCCAGTTCTGACACCACTTCACTCGTCTGGTCAGGATAAAAACAGACAAACATTCATGGGTTCTGTTCAAGCAGCTTTATTACACACAAACACATCAGAAATGAGCCTTTGTAACTTAAACTTAAACGTATAAACAGACTGATTACTGGACTCATACATGTTAACACTGGCTGTTCTCTTAAAATGGGACTGCTGCCTGCACTTGCTCTATATTTATATGCACATGCTACATATCTGGAAATGTATCTTAAAGGTACATACACACGCTCTGATTTACAGTGATCACTGCTCTTTGAGCCATACTTGCCCACTTTATTAGCAATCAGTGAATATTCTTTAACTTGGCAGATAACAGAGTTCTTACCCAGTCCCATACATCCTACAGGTGGTCACTGTCCCCAATCAATTTTGTCAGCTGACAGAGTCCCATGTGTAACTGCCTGGCGGCCCTTTCCTGCATTTTCTCCCATTCCTCCTGTCAGTGACTGGCATATCCTTGAAAGCCGTCTCTCCTTGCCTACCTCTCCACCTGGCATGTCAGTGATTCTTCTCTTCCTCACTCATCCACTCAAGCCCAACAGCTTGACCTTCATACACGGTCAGTGAAATGAAACACCTGCATCCTAATACACTCAGTGGTTTGTGATCTGTGCAACTTCCTTAACCCCTGCACAAACTATTGATTATAAAGGCAAGCCTATACCTCTTCTGTTGGTGAATGAAGAATCCTTGTCTATGCACCACGGATTCATGAACATAATGCATCTTGTACAATGTGTTTGCTATGCTCCCAGAGAATACTGCAATTCATAGGGTGTGCATGGTCACAGCTCACGTTGGCTGAACAGCACACAGGAGCACCTGTCATGCTTTAGCATAAAAGGCAATCCTGTGCTCACATGTTCAGCAGCACTTTAGAGCCTGCCAGTGCTGTAATTAGAACAGTGTCATTTACGAGTATACTGGGAGCTCTGCCAACTATCTGACAGTTGCCCTGTTGTGTGTCAGACAAGCTATCCCTGCACTTGTCTTTTTTTACTGGTGTTATCTACAAAACTGTATATTATAATCCATTTGGGAAACAAAGACTCCAGACTCTCCCCTGCCCAATTAGCAGTCAAAGGGCTCTGCACTGACAAGTGACAGTTTTCTTCATCCAGTAGACAGCTTGGAAAGGCACACTACATAAGGTACACTGCTGACATTCTATGTGCCCCTTAACAGTATTAAGCACAAAGGGGGCAAAACCTACTAGATATGTCATGGAACACTAAAATGCAGAGGAAGGTGCAGAACACAACAATCACAAGTTCAGCATCCATTAAAGACCTCCAATGGGATACTACGGTGTTACTAGATGAGGCTGCTTACACTGTCTGTAAGTATGAGAAATGTATCTATTGGCAGCTATGGCCTGGTGGGGAGAACTGGCAACCTGTTGTAGTTACTGCATGTTTTCCAGTGCTGTATAGCATTCCTTTCCTTGGTGGACTCTGTATACATATCTCCACAGTCATGGACAGCAATGATTCATAAAATTATTTGACTCACTGTCCACACCTCTAGGGGGACACTGCATTACCACACTTTGGTTGCAAGGGGTCTGTTGCTGTATGAGCTCCAACTGGCAGGAGTTCACCAGCATCACAGTTTAAGGACAGGTCAAGGGTTAGGTGGAATCAGGTTTTCCTGTACTACAGGGGACAGAGAAGGACCCAGTGTGTGGTCTTGCAACACTGAGAAAATACTTTTGTGAAGCATAAAAGGCTTTGTATTCGATTCTTTTGCATACAAAGCCCTACAGAACTGAGGATCTGTTCTGTGAAAACAGTTCAATGTGTCCGTTACTCTTACAACCCAACCCACATGCTACACGGACTCCTGAGCATCATACAACTTTCTCGAACACTATATTAAATAAAGAAATTAATTACAACTCTATTTCTGAATCCCACCTTATCGACATAATTTTGGGTGACAAATACAGCACATCTCACTAGTCAGCATTTTTAACAGAACATTCCACACCTTCTGAATTATGACCTGACGCCCTCCCTTCACTAAGCTGTGACACTGCAGAAAAAAGCTTTACAGTGTCAGTGGTCCACATGCATGAATTTCATCTGTCGTAGGCAGTTTTTGGACAGTCAGGAAACCTTTAACGCAAAGATATTTAAGAAAGTTCCGAAAAGGAGAAAAGCCACAAAAACTGTGTACCATGACCACAACACCAGTATGGACATGTCTTAAAATATCAAACATTCTTGTAAAGTTTTTAATTCATGGAAATTATAATTTTATGTTGTACAGTTCACATAACACAAAGTCCTTTCTAAAAAGTAAAAAGATTTTATTTAAAAGTTATGCCAGTTTTCATACAAATCTATTTACTACATGATAACCTTTTACTAAAAATCATGTCAGTTTCAACACAAAATGGATCTACAGCATAAATTATAATATTTTATCTGTGCATTTCCAGTTTCTGTTTTGGTTACAGGTTCCAACGTAGAGTTTAATAATTCTTTCACTCAAGAAAGAAACTCAAGCAAGCACGTTTACAAATCATCTCAGCATTAACAGCCAGTCAGTGCACAGTACAGCTGTACCTTGAAATCTGCATAATATGGTTTCCATGCACAAAACAAAAGAAGACTTTTTTTTTAATTTAGAAAAACAAAAAACAGTTCTCATCACCTAGTTCAGTGATTAACATTAACAGCACCTTCAAGGAAAATGTTGTAGTACCAAGCTCTCCCTGTAATATAGGCAGTCACATCCTTTTGTCACATTTTGTTAAAATCTCACACTGATTTTTTTTCATTTAACATATAAACTAAGAAACATGTTATCTTTTGAAATTGCAAGTGCCTACACAAATGCCTGCAGTTGTGACTTATCAAAGTACACAGACATCAGCACTGAAACAATGCCACTTCAAATACATTAGTTTTACATTATTATAGGGATAGCTAAATCTTTACTTAAGACTAGAAAACATAGTTATGTACTCATCATAACATTCCATCTGAATTGTTGCTCTTCATTCATCTTCAACCTGTGGGTACCCGGATCTGGCATGGAGCCAACTCAGCTGCATTTCCAGCATCTGATCTGAGCTCCAAGCTCCTCTTCCACCAATAATGCCCCTGTCTCCCTCCTCCCTTCAGATCGAATTTGCTGCCCACCATAGCAACCCAATCTGACCCAAACATCTTGTCCCATGACAAGGGTCTCCATAAGCAAACAGAGGAGAATAAAGGCATACCCATGTGGTGACCATTCCTCTTCTGGTCAGACCACCACACAGCCTACGCAAGGCAGGGGGAAGGAGGGAGGGAAGGTTGACGACAAATAAAGAGCAACAACTCAGATGGAGCGTTATTGTGAGTATGTAACTTCTTTATCTGAAGTTGTTGTCTTCATTTGGTCTTCAACGTGTGGGACAGAGTCCCCAGCTATTAAACACCTGGGGGCCCTCATGGAAGGATATTCCGGAGCACAGAGGAGCCAAAGGGTGACCTGTTCCTGGATAGAATGTCCAACTTGTAATGTAAGATGAAAGTGTGTGAAGAAGCTCAAGTAGCTGCAGAGCAAATGTCTTCTAAAGACACTCTGGACCAAAAGGCAGCTGAAGTAGCCATAGATCTAGTGGAATGCACCTTTACATGACCTGGTGGGCATAAACCTCTAGCCGAATACGCCACAGTAATACACTGGGAAATCCAATGGGCAATGGTGACCTTTGACACTGATTTCCCTAAAAAAGCCTTAGAATAGGAAATAAAAAGTTGGTCAGACTTACAAAAGGACTTACTCCTATGAAGGTAAAAATGTTAACTGTCTGTGCACATCCAACAAGTGCAGTTTGTAAACTCCCTTATTTTGAACATTTGGAAAGAAAACTGGGAGATAAATCACTTGATTAATATTGGCTTCCAAAGCTACTTTAGGAAGAAAGGATGGAATAGTACTCAAGGACACCCTGTTCTTATGAAATACCAAATAAGGAGGCTTGACCGACAATGCTTGAAGATCCAAAACCCTTTTGGCAGACGTAATAGCGACCAAGAAAGCCATCTTCCAGGAGAGAAATTGTAAGTCCATTGAGGCTCCAGGCTCAAGGGGGACGGGGGGGGGGGCGAGACCAAAGCTTGCAGAACTAGCATGAGATCCCAAGAAGGTGTTGGGTCCTTAACCAGTGGCCGAAATAAAAAGGTGCCTTTCAAAAAGGCTTTACAAAGCTTAGAAGAAGCCAGAGAAGCCATATTGTCACCTACATGAAAGCTAGATATAGCTGCCAGTTGTACCTTGACTGTTGAACTTGCACCTTGCTGAAAAATACTTGCTAAAAATTCTAAAACCGTCAGAACTGGAGCAGTGAAGGGGTCTAGGTCATGCTGAGAAGCCCAAATAGAAAAACGCTTTCACTTACTGGAATAAGCCTTCCTGGTAGAAAATTTATGAGCAGCAACCAAAATCCTTTTGACTGGTGAAGATAACTCAGGAGTCCTGACTATCATGGGAATTGGAGCAGCCAAGCAGTGAGCTTCAGACTGACCAGGTCTGGATGGGAAATCCCTGAGGGATGAGAGATGAGATCCAGAATCAGATTTAACATCCAGGGCAGACACACAACATGAGACCACAGAGAAGGGAACCATACTTGGCAAGGACGGAATGGGGCAATGAGGATGACAGACCTTCCCAGCCTGCGAGATTTCTGAAGAAATTTTGGTATTAGGGGTAGAGAAGGATAAGCATACAGAAGACCGAAGGACCAAGCATGAACCAGGGCATCTCTGGGGGCTTCCCCCTGAGGGGGGTTCAGAGCGAAAAACTTGCTACACTTCGCATTGGAAGGAGAAGCGAAGGGATCGCAGCAAGGCTGACTCCACTTGTGAAAGATCTGTTTTGCTACTGAAAGATTCACAGACCACTCTTAAGGCATCAGGACAGACCTGCTGAGCCTGTCGGCTAGAATGCTGGACCTCCCTAGAATGTGCACTGTCACCAGAAAATGGCCGGTGCAGATCGCCCAGTTCCACACTCTCATGGCTTCGTGACACAGGGGATAAGACCTGGTTCCCCCTTGCTTGCTGATGTACCAAACTACTAACATAATGTCTGTCTGAATAGCAATCATCCCTAGAGGAAGATGGGCATGGAGAGCTTGCAATGCTAGGAGCACCACCCTCAGCTCCAGGACGTTGATATGCAATTGTCTCATAGGGGGACCACATACCTTGGACTGTCCTTCCCAAATGGTGCCCCCCCTAGTAGGGAGGCATCTGTGGTCACCGTGGCCAAAGTGGGAGGCAGAAGAAAAGGGCGCCCCCCCAAGAAGATCCAAGAAACAAATCCACCACAGCAGAGAGTCCCTGCACACCTGAGATACCCAAATAGGGTAAGACAAAGGAAAATCTAGCATGGACCACTGAACTGCAATGGTCCATTGAAATACCCATGGCTCGGTTAAACATGGGGGTAAGAGAGTGATTGTGGCTGCCATGGACACTAACGCCCATAATACCAATTCCACCGTCAGTGACTGAGCTTGAAGAATACACACGACATGTAGTTTCAGAGACTGGATTCTCTCTGAGGTTAGAAAGACCTTGGTTTGAATTGTGTCCAACCGAGCTCCAATGAAAAGCACTTGTAATGGAGCCAGTAAGGAATCTTTGAAATTGATGGTTATGCCCAACTGGTGGGCTAAGGGAAGTAGAGAATCCCTCACTTGGCAGAGCTGATGTCTGAAAGGGGCAGTGAGCAGCCAATCGTCCAGGTAGGGGAAGACCTCGAATCTCTGTAGTCTCAGGTGAGCCGCTACCACTGCCATCACTTTGGTAAACACCCTGGGGGCTGTGGTGAGACCAAAGGGGAGTGCTCTGAACTGGTAATGACTGGCCCCCAGCCGGAAGTGGAGAAATCTCCAGGAGCGCCTGTCCATTTTGATGTGATAGTACGCATCCTGAAGGTCGACCGAGCACATCCAATCGCTCTCTTGCAGAAAGGGCAGAATAGATTTAAAAGTGACCATCAGGAACTTTGTCTTGGCAACTGCCAGATTTAAGATGGAGAGATCCAGAATGGATCTTAATTCCTCCGTCTTCTTTGGCATCAAAAAGAATCTGGAATAAATGCCTAATCTGGTCTGGTCTGGGGGGACAGGTTGGATGACTCATTTTGTCTAGCAACTTTGTAATTTCTGGTGCTGCTTCCTCCCTATGCATGGGAGGAATGTCCAGGGGGTGTTTGGGCAGAAGAAGTGATTGAGTGAAAGGGACAGAACACCAAATGATCATCTGTGATTGACTCCCAGGCTGTTAGGTGTAGTGAGAGGCATCCCCCGACTGCCTCCAGAGCTGAGTAGCCAGGCATTTCTTCATGGCTGCTGTGCAGGCCTGTCTGAGAAAGGCTCTCAAGACCCCTCATTCCTCAGACACCCTCTGCTTTGGGGGGGGGGGGGTTTCATCGAATTCCCCTCTGCCTCTAGGGGAAAGTGAGTCCTGAGCATCCTGGGAGCAGCTCTGAGACTTTTGGAACAACATCTTCTTTGCGCCCCCCCCCCCCGCAGATTCCTTGAAAAGGTTTGTTGGGGGGGGTGGAGAAGTGGATCCCGATGGCAGACAGAGTCTTCCCATCCTTCTCGCTCTGGACAAGTTTGTCACATACCGACTTTCCAAAGAGGGTGGAACTGTCGTACGGGGCGTTAGTAAAAGACGCCTTAAAGGGTTCTGAGAATGCACAGAGTTGGATCCAGGCATGACACCTGATGGCAACGCCTGTCCCAGCAGCTCTAGCGGCACCCTCAGTGGCATGAGAGAGAAGCTGCATAGAGGTGTTAGCAATTGATATGAGGGTGGCCATGCGAAGTGAAAACCTTCTGGTCTTCCACCGTCACGGACCCTGGAGTAGATTCAGTGATCTCCTTAACAAGGTCTCGGAGTCTAATTGCATGTGCCATATAATTCAGCACACATACTGAAAACGTGGCTGAATCATACACCCACTTCCTAAAGTAATCCATCATCCTGGGCTCTCAGTCTGGCGGATAGACAGTGGAGCTCTCCTGCGCGAGCTCCTTCTTAGTGGCCACTGCCACTACCATGGCATCTATAGGGGATTCTTTGGTCCAGTGAGTCCTATCTGAGGGAGCACTCAATACCTTGTCAGGGTGTATGGGTATTGGCTTCACCATGTCCATTTCCTTCCATGCCTGAGATGTAATTAGATCCACCAGTGGATCCATGGGAGGGGGCACCCAGGATGTAGAGGGTCCTATGCCAAAGACCTCCAGTAACACCAATTTGTCCGAGTTGAGTTACTGGGCAGACCACCCCCCTCGCTGATGAAGGATCTCCATGATATTTCTGAAGGAGACATCCTCGGGGGGGTAATGGGGGGGACCCTACAAATTGGTGTCCTCAGTAAGGGACTCTGGTGGGGAGTCAATGTGGCTCCTTTTGCACATATGTTTTTGATGCACCTCTTCAGGGGAGGACTCAAAAACATCTGGATGCTTGTGTGTAGGAGCTCCCTGTGATGAAAAGGTGGCAGGCTGTCCCTGAGGTAGCAGGATGGCAGAATCCATACCAAAATTAGAGGGAGCCAGGGTGGACTCCGAAGACAAGATTGTCAAGGGTCTCAAAGGTATCGAGCGAGCTCTCTCCATCATGTAGAAGGCAGAAGGAAAGCGAACCATCTGAGAAGGGACTAGAGACAGATCTGCCACCCTCTGGATCAATGGGGGAGTCAGAGCCGAACCTCCAAGGTGCCCAGACTCTGATTGGAAGGCTCTCTCCGAAAAACTCAGAGCCAACACCATCCCCTCGGATCCAGTGCTGAGACTATGTCTCCAAGAGCTGGACAGATCCAAACTCATCAGATCCGACCTACTCAAGGTAATGGCTGGTGTCGAGTAACAAAGTAGCATCGGCGCCAACCCCTCAACGCCGACAGTCCTCAGATCCGAAGGCTCCAAAACCAGGGGTCAGATCGGAGAAGGAGTAATTGGTAGGAATGTGGACTGCCTGCCCTCCGTTCCAGAGGGAGAGAGGGCAGGCAAAACTCCCATCTGTATCTGAGTGTAGATAAATTTCCACATCATCCTGTCCACCTCCACTTCGGAAAGGCTGTGGGTGGATCAGGATGAAGAGGTCACCGATACCGGCCTGGACAGTCGGTGAGGTGAAGCTGGGGCCGGTGAACAGATAAGAAGCTCCTCCAGCTCTGGAGAGAAGCGAGGGGAACAGAGCCAGGGAGACTCTGGCTGCGGGCTGAGCAGTACTTGGCCCGTGGACCAGCAGAGGATGAGCGATCAGGGGACCGCTACCTCAGCTTGTCCCTGTGTTTATGTTTGTCCCCGGGCCTCTTGGCAGGAGGTTGAGTCTCAGAGACTGAGGGCGGAGACAGAAGTAGCAGAAGTCAGGGTTGAGGAGGCCTGGACCCCAGTGGTAGCAGGGGGAAGAAGGCCTTTTAAGATTAGCTTCTTTCTCCTATCCATCAATGCAGGAGGACTGAAGCCCACACAGAAGGAACAGGAGGACTCTACATGGGAAACCCCTAAGCATACCACACATAGAATGTGGCCATCAGCTGGGCATAGCTTATGGCCACATTCTGTGCACTTATGAAAACCTAGTTTAGGGTTCTCAGGCATAATCCCTGCAGAAAGGCCCAACCAGAACACACACGCTCCAGATAAAAGACAGAAAAAGTTTTTTTTTTTTTTTTGTACCGACGCAAACAGCACAAGGGTAGGGAAGGTAGAAAAGATAGAAATAGAAATTTAAGTAAGAAGAAAGTAGAGAATCACAAAAAATCCCTCAGTCACTTACCCAAAAAGAAGCTCAGAACAGCAGATCACGATGCTAATGCTAGAGCGGCAAATGAGATCTAAAGGGTGGAGAGAGACAGAGGCATTGTGGGCAGGGAGGAGCTTGGAGCTCGGATCAGATGCTGGAAATGCAGTTGAGTCAGATCCATGCCAGATCCTTGTACCCACAGGTTGAAGAGCAAATGAAGACAACAACTTCAGATCAGTATCTTAGGTGGTCTATCTTTGGCCCTTCATATTTTTACACAATAAATTCCAACCATGTATGTGTTAGCATTTAAGGAAATGCTTTTGGATGACAAAAAAGTGGAACGTCTAACTAAATCTAAACCTATTTTTACAAATAATTCACAGTATTTGGAGAATATTGTGTTTAGCTGATATTGATGGTGAATTCAGGAGAGACTTGACTTCACATTTCAGCTTAATGTCTGGAAAATAATAAACAGGTTATGGTAGGAAAGAACCTTCTTACCCTTATGCCATACAAATTAGTCAGAATAATAACAATAATAAAATCCCTCAGCTCTTTGGCTACCGAAGAGCACAGGTTAATTAGTATAACTTCATGAGGGTCCATACTTTTAAAAAAGTGCTTTTCTTAATCCAATACAAAACTTCTGCATATAAAAGATCTCTTAAACATCACATAGACTGGTTTATCTTTGCAATCTGTAGTGGTAAACGGGTACTTCTCTGGCATGTGTCTTCCACAATGACGGAGGTAAGGCGTAAGCTTACTTAGTACATGTAAGGAAAGATTCTGTAAGGGACTCGTTTACAGTATTCCTCCCAGGCCAGGCCATACTTCTTCCGACACTGGTGCTCATCCCGTGCTTCTCGGTGTATCAGTAGGACAGTGAAGTAAATCACATAGAAGTAGGGCAGAATGTGAGTAAAACCTGTGAAAATAAACAAAACAGACACATATGTATATTATTTCATAACTAGGAACTATCAGCATATTATTTTATAACTATCAACTATCAGCATTTAGTTTTCATTTCCTTACTTTAGCTATAATTCCATTATAAGAGGTAGGCTGTACATGCAGTTCTATACAGAAGTTACTTTCGAATGCAGACTAATAGTTTGGAACCAGATGAGGTGTACTGCAGTGCATTGTAGGAAATGTAGACGAAGCAGCAGTCCTAGTATCCTGACAGAAGTCGAGGACACACAACTCAGGAGGCATATGTATTACCACAGCTTGGACTGCAGTGATGTCACAAATGTTAAGTATATTACACAGTGGTGCAAATATGCTTCTGGAAATAATGTGTTCCATGAGTCTACCAACAGTCATCTGTTTTACAAGTGTAAGCAAATTCCTTCTGGAGTCCAGCCTAAAAAAGAAAAATGACCCTTAAGGGCAGCTAGCCTAGTACTTAACTATGAGAGAACCTTACTTCATTTGTACAAATCCAAAACAAGCCTCTATGAGCTGTCTTTTTCTTTTCTGGAACCATAAATAGCCTTGAGTAAAACCATTACCCTTCCTACCCTTGGGGACCACTTCTACGATTCTCTGTTTTGACAGATACAGAATGGGTGCAATGAGGTGCTGGGAAACTTTGGTATCTTTTTGTCCAGAGGTTTTGACTGTTCAACTCTAAATGGTACCCCCTTACAGTGATCCTTGACTACCATCTCTCTGTTACAAATGTTCTTCACTTATCCAAGTAAGCTGTTAGTCTCCCTTCCAGGTTTAGCACAGTGTGCTGGGACTGGGGTGGGATGGGAAGTTAAGTTGTTACAGTCACAGCTGTATTTTTGTGAAAGCAAGCTTTGCTCCTTGCCTTGTCATCTTGCCATTTTTCTAAAACAACCTGCTCCTTCTTGGGCTGCTTGATCATTACTGGCTTTCTATAATGGGGGCCCTGTTTGCTATGGCAATTTCTACTACTCTTAAAAGAAGAAGGTAGAGCATTTGTTTCCATCATCTTTCCCTTCTCTTGCAGGTTCTTGAAAACTTTCTGAGCTTGACCTATCAAAATTTGAATCAGGAGCTTATCTGTCTTTGATGTTCATAGGTTGGTACTAGGCTATCGGCCCTAGGGCCTATACAAGCCTAGCCATAACAATTCCCTGGCTATTTCTTCCCACAATATTTATTTCCCTGGACCCCTGTCTACCAGGGCAACTGATGTGATCCCGGGGTAAATTTCCTATCTCCCATCCAGTTGTCAAGGTTCCTTTTGAAGAGGACCAAGGAGGTGCTCTGCTTGACATGTATGAGCAGTCTATCCCAGAGTATGGAGAGTCTCTGGGTCAGGAACCTATCCCTCCAGCATGTTTTGTTCATTGTTATGACAATGTTTAGGTCCCTGGAGCATGTGGCTCTAATGGATTGGGATTTCTTTAAGTGTAGCATGTCCACCAGCTCTGGGTAGATGATATGCAACAGAGTATAGCTGGAGTTTTTTTAGTTGGTCAGCACAGGGCATCTGCTTTAGGCCTATGATTCTTTCAGTGAGGTGTTTCTGTGGCCTTTCCAGTTGTTGCAGATGTCTTGTGAGGCTGATGGGTCTAATGAGGGATGAGTACAGTGGGACAATGACCTCCTTTTTTCTGGATGAAAAGCCCTTAGTGATGAGGGGTGCCACATAGAAGGATTTCCTGACTGTTGTGGTGATGTGGTTATGAGACCACACCTGTGTCCCTAAGTCTCTTATCACACTTTCGGTGTTTAGTGTACTGCCACCTACTTGGTAATTCATGGGTACATGTTTTTTCCCAAAGGGGATAACTATACACTTCTTGGCATTCAGCTTGTGCCCATGGCTCTGGCACCAAGCATCTGTTTCTGTAAGGCCCTTTTGTAGAATATCCACATCATTTGGGAGTGTTTGCCTGTACTTCAAAGAAGTACAAGCCAAACAAGAACGGTCCCAGGACTGAACCCTGAGGTACTCCACTTGTCACTTGTCTGGAGCTGGATTTGGAGTCGGCTACGTTTACCGTGTGGGTTCTATCAGTAAGCCAGTTGGCAACCCATCGAGTGATGTAAGGATTTATTCCCAGCTTAGTAGGTTTATCTATGTTTCCAGAGTGGGGGATGGTGTCGAAGGCCTTGGCGAGGTCCAGATAGGCTGTGTAGACTACCTTACCCTCATCCATGGCTCTGGAGACTGATTCGTAGAAGTCAATCAGGTTCATGAGACACGATCGGCCCTTCATGAACACAAACTGGGTGGGGTCCAGTGTTTGAAGGTTGCCAATGTCTTTGTTTATAGGTTCCATGATAATACGTTCCATGGCCTTGCAGATCAGGCTCATCAGACTGATGGGATGGTAGTTCCCAGGATCCTAGGTGGATCTCCCCTTGTGGAGTGGGATAACTGTAGCTGTGCACCACTCAGTGGGCACAAAGCCTGAGGTGAGGCTATGATTAAACATGACACTTAGGTGTGGTGCCAGTTCATTTTGTAGTTCATGTAGTACACAGCCCGGGATGTTGTCTGGTCCCATGGATGCTGTATTCTTAGCTTTGGAGAGTGCGTTTTTTACCTGCATGGCCGTGATTACTGGAATTTGGCAATCTTTCTGTATTGAGATGGGCCCTATAGGGGGTGAAGATGGCACTGACTCGATCTGCCAGGATATTGGCAATGTCCTTATGTTCTCAGGTAAGAGTTGTGTTTGAAGCAATGCATGTCTTCTTAGAACTGTCCCAGTGGTGGCTGCCCTAGCTGTTGCATTAACACCATTAAAACATATTCATTGTCATGCTTCCCTAACTGAATGGCTGTATGAATGAGATGCACTAAGAGTGCTACAGAGCCTTCCTTTTTCGTATCATGTTCCAGTATCTGCTTTAGAATGTGGTCTAAATGCTAAAATAGCATTGTTAGGTCTTCTTACTCTACCTATCCAGAGGTCTACTCTTCTTATAATTGGGTAGTGTACTTCTTTAGGCGGGAGTTCAAGACAGATGGAGATAGAGACAGAAATTATCAGGGTGTGCCCTTGAACAATATAAAATCGGTTCAGCATTTTTGGTGCTGGGAGTTCAGAATGCTCCTTGCATAAGGGGGAACTGCTACAGGCTTTTGGGGTGGTTACTGCCCTGTAACTCTAAAGCCTTCTTTTGAGTATCAGAACCCTCAGCGACCTGCCATTGAAAGTGATCCTTCATAAAGACAAACATATCTTCAAAGTTGAGTTTGTCAGGAGGGGAGAGTCTGGGGTTAATGTATTTTCACATTTGGTATTGTAGCCTGGGGTGTGTGTGTGTGTGTGTGTGTGTGTGTGTGTGTGTGTGTGTGTGTGTGTGTGTGTGTGTGTGTGTGTGTGTGTGTGAGAGTGAGAGAGACATTTGCAACCTGCAATCCAGGTTGTTACTATGCTCCTTCTAGGTGATACCATTGTCCAAGGTATCTGTGACCAGGACAGGTGAGAAATTCATGCTATGTTTGTAAGGACATTCACTCAACATCAAAGGCCTGGTATGGTTCCCGTGCCAAGTCCTGTAGAATGGTTGAGAAACTCTGGGCCCAGGAGAAGCAGTCCAGTGTCTGAGTAGGGGGAGGCAGGTGTATGGTACGGGTGCAACCTCCTAGATTCTTGTCCTTGAATGTTTGCCCAAAGTCTGGAGTTTGGGCCAAGTATAAGAGTCATTCCATTCTGAAAAGCAGCCATAATTGTCCAATTATTAATAGAGGTAAGCCGTCTTAACCCCGCTTGATCAGAAGGCATTTCCTCTACAAAAGGTGTGGAATAGCTGCCATTCAAAAGTTTGGCTTTTGGTCAGTCCACAGCGATGTGCCTGAGTTGTCCAGCAAAACAGCCTCCAGCAGGGTATCAAATTTAGCTACTACTAAGCTGTCAGACTGGGGGGGGGGGTACTATATATCAGTACCATCATGCTATTGCCATCCACTGTTTGAGTAAGACCTAGAACATCCTCCCACTTCTCAGTCCTGGAATGTAACTGTCTCATGGAGCTGTTGGGACAACCCCTGCTATCAGATGTTACTGAGGATCTATGGATAAGTTCCTCTAGTTTACTCTTTAAATATGTTATGACTGAATTCCTTCTGGCTTTTATTGCTTTCAGCTTCAAGTCCTTAGAGATGCCACAAGCACTGACATAGTGGTTATGACCTTTACAATATATACTTCTGTCATGCCCATCTTTGAATTAATTTGTCTTTTGCAAGCACACTTGGTACTGCTTGGCCTTCATCCCCAGGCTTCTGATCGGGAATTGTTTGGTCCTGAGCTGATATAAGAAAGACCAACTTCAAATTAAGAAATTCTACAACAAAAACAACAACAAAAGCTCTTACAGAAAAGTGGTAATAAACACAATCCCTAAGGATAATTGTCTCAATACTTGTGCTCTGATCCAATGGACTACACAAACATCTGACTGATTGTATCTCATGGCAAGAAAGTACTGAAGATGACCAACCACACATCTGCCTTTATATATAGATACGGATATGTCCAGAAGCAGGGGAAACAAAAGGTCAGCATGGGGGAATGGGGTGGGCTCTAAAACTCTGGCTGGAGGTAGGATGCCACCTGCAATAGAAATCCCAGAGGTTATGACTACTGCAGTGACTTACATGAAAAACATCACATGCCTTGACCATGTAATACCCTATGCCCAAGTTAAGCAGGTGTCTAAGACAGACAGAAATTGCCTATAAAGCTATCACAGGAGGCATGGCAAGATACTCAGTTGTCTTCATTGAAAGACACTTCCCCAGAGTCTAGAAAATGGAAGGTTTCTGACAGTCTAAATAACATTGGAGACCTACAGAAAAATCAGGGTATCAGTGAGGAGAACTAGGCCAAAGATGGAACTGTCTTACCACTGCAAAGAGGATTTTTTCTGGTTTGTGCCAAGTTAGAATCCTGCACTGGCAGGGACATAGAACATGAAACCACACACTTCCTGGTTAGCGAAGAGTGATACATTTTGGATTTCCTTATCTGAATAATGGTAGTGGATGTAGAATCAGAGGAAATGATGGAATGGCATACAGGAGTCTTCCCCATCCAATGAGGAAAGAAAGCAAAGAATCCATTGTTCACTCCTTTTTTTCCCTAATGGCACAATCAGAATTGGTGGTGAACCGCATTATTTTCTGTGGTGAACAGGTCAAATTGTTTTTTTTTTTGTTAAAAATGTAAATCCAAATAACAATATACAACATAAAAACTTTAAAACAATGAATAATTGTGATAATAAAATTTCATACTAACAAACTCAACTATTTACAAACATGGATATTAAACAATAAATATTTAGTTTCAATTTCCAGCATTACTTATTTAAATTGAATCATTTATTTTTTTTTAACAGAGCCTTAAATTTCAGCAAAGTACTGTAATATGAAGTGACTGTAGACAATTGAAGTTGACATACATTGTTCGTTATGTTCTTAAATTCTTTTAAAGTAGTAGTCTCATTCTTCCAGTTTATAGTAATAACCTTTTATTGCCCTAGCCAATATGCTTCAAAGAATAGGATTTTTATTCTGGGAACAAATACAGGGATTGGTATATTAAATAAAACCAAAGATTTAGTTAAAATAAATGTATCATTAAAGACAGTTTGTAAAAAAAAATAAATAAATAAACAAACAAATAAAAATCATATTTTGGCAAAATGGCTTGAGCAGTGTACAATTATAAAACATATATTGCCAATCAGCTTTTACGTTTGATTTACGTCTCCAACATCAAAGTTCTTTATTATACATTAGTTCAACTTTATGTGGTGTGATGAAATTTCTATATATAAATTTCCAGGAGAATAATGTCCATTGTAATGAAAGAATAGTTTGTTTTGAAGATAACATTAACATTTTGTCTTCCTCACTTGGAAAGTATTTATTAATCTAAAATAATTCCAATAATTTTCTTTATAATATATTTTCATACTTTTAACTATTTTACATATTATTATGGATCTCATAAACAAGGACACAGGCAATCTCCAAGCACTTGGACTCCACCCAGTTTGGATTCGCCAAGGGCAAATCTTGCCTGTTGAACCTGGATGACTTCTTTCAGACGGTCACCAAAGACCTGGATGAGGGAATGTCAGTACATACAGCTTATCTAGACTTGGCCAAGGCCTTTAACACAATCTCCCACTAGGGCATCATCGAGAAGCTAACACAACTTGGCATAACTCCCTATCTTATCAGGTGGGTGGCCAACTGGCTCACCGACAGGACCCTCAAGATCAAAATAGGCACCTCCATCTCTGATAGCAGACATGTCACTAGTGGAGTTCCCCAGGGATCTGTCCTGGGACCCCTACTGCTTGGCATCTACTTCACAGAGGTCCAGAAAAAGACAAAAGGCAAGTGGTTGACAAAGTCTGCAGATGACTGTAAGCTGGGTGTGTCATTGACTCCCCAAATGATGTTAACATACTGCAAGAAGGTCTCACAGAAACTAATGACAAGTGCCAAAGTCATGGCCTCAAGCTAAATGCAGAAAAAGTATCTTCATACCATTCAGCAAAAATACAGCCTCTACTGATTACCACATCAACAGCAACCCCCGTAACCACACAACCTGTGGTGAGAGACCTGGGTACTCAGGTTGATCACAGTCTCACATCTGACCATCATATAGCGGCAGTGGTCTGAAAAGCTTTTTACTTGGTACATCTCACAAGTAAAGGGATTGCATCCAGAAAAAAGGAAGTTATTACCTCTCTATACTCCTCCCTCATTAGACCAATAATTGAGTATAATGCCCAGTTTGGTATGTACCCCTCCTAACATCTGCACCAACTGGAAAGGACACAAAATACCTCACAAAGAGAATCCATGGCCTCCAAAACCTGTCCTATGTGAACAGGCTGAAATCCCTGTCACTCTACTCGGTATTGTACAGATTGCTCAGAGGTGATAGAGGTGATCTGTGTCTCACCTACAAGGCAATCTCCGTATTCGTAAGTCTAACTCCTTGCACACTACCCACCTGAAAGGCCTGAATCTAATATGCAACATCAAAAAAACCTGTTGTAGAGACATGTTTGTCTCCCAGAGGCTGCCCAGTCTCTGAAATAGAATTCCCATATACGTCAAACAGAGTACCTCGCTGACCTTCTTCAAGAGCAACCTTAATGAGAGGATAGGAAAACACAAATTTGTCCAAGGGGTTCCATCTCTATCCTTCATTGTCAAGGGCGACAGGTGCTGACTGAGGTTTTGTTTTGGGGATAAACTGTTGGCTAGGCTTGTAAGGGCCCCAGGGCCATTAGCCTAGTAACCTTCTATGATCCTATGATCGGACTGCTGCATATCTGCAAGTCAAGCACCACTCAAGTAACCCACACGCATGACCTCAACCTGGTCTGTGACATCAATAGGACTTGTTGGCGGGACATATTTGTGTCCCACAGACTCCCACTTCTGTGGAATAGACTCCCGCTCCATGTCATGCAGAGTACCTCATTAACCCTTTTTAAGTGCAACCTGGATAACTGGATGGGGAACAGAAACTACACCCCTGGGATTCCACCTGTGTCCCTGCCGGACAGGGACATTGGGTGCTGACTTGTCAGAACATGAGGTAAATTCTTGGCTAGGCTTGTAAGGGCTTCAGGGCCAATAGCCTAGTAACTTTCTATGATCCTATGATATATTTTAGATAAATATCCCTTTAATAGGTCAATCTTTGAAGTGTCATACTTCCAGAAGATCTTCACTGTGCAGCCCCTCAATTTGGAATTTTTCTGTTATTCAGCTTTTATTTTCAAACTTCTGGTTTATCACTACATCAGTCTTTGGTCTTAAGTTTCTGAATTTTGGCAGTGTTGTGGGTGTGGTAATACTTTAATCACATAGAAGCACGGCCAGCAGCACGAAACAGCATCAAGAAAATCAGAACAAGTGCCTAGAACCTGCTCTTTGCAAGGGCTTTTAAATAGAGAAGGTAACCCACTTTTAAATGCACTATATAATGTTCCAAAAGTAATGGGAGCTGCTGCCCAGCAAACAGATAAGTTTACTGAACAACTGACTCTGCTAGAAAGAAAAATGCATTTTTATAAAAGGCTCCAATGGCAGCGGTTACGCTTTAATGCATATCTGGAGCTGGGGATTGCACCTCAAGGCTTGCATAGTCAAAAAATGCCCTGTTATGCAAATACATATCCTGACCTGTTAAAAAAGTGGCAACAGCTAAGTTTGAAACTAAGTGCAGACTACGTGTATTTAATGTATGACTTCTTTGCACCAACTGAATCTCTGTTAATGGAAGAAATTATAAAAATGGAGAATGAACTTGTCAGCAGTTCTTGCTTTAATGTCATGCTTAATTCCTACCAACAAATGCTGGAGAGGCTACAAGCACTAGATAATGGGCTAGAATCTACAAAGAAACAAAAATTATTGCAAGATATGAATGACTAAAAAGCAGGGCATATTTTCTCCTGGCCAAAGGAAGAGCGTAAAAATGTGATACAACAAACAAAAAAGGGGGAAATGTAACAACTTGATCTTATTACAATAGAAAATATGCCAAGTACTAGCCAAGCAGTGAAAAATAATAAGCAATTTTTGCCATTGGTTCAATCAGTGGTCTCTCAACAAATGGACTGTAATTCTCTTACCATACTGACTGATAGTACCAACCAACTAGTGGGAATGAAGGCATCAATGAATATTCATCAGGAGAATAATGAGGCCCCAAAAGACATAGGGGTGTCAGTGGATGTGGCCCCTACATCGTATAATGGTGGGCTGCAGAAAAATGGTATGAATTCAACTGAAAAAGCAGTGATGTTTTTTTCCAAGGCTCAAACACCATTCCGGTTAGAAATACCGGAGAAAGTAAAGACCTATCAACAGAAGCAGCAAGGAAGTCATTCGCTACAGCGACAGATGAGCAATACCAGCAAATGGAAGAACAGCTGCCCCTTTCTTCAGAAGAAGGCAGCAAGACATTAAAAGAAAAAGAAAACTGCAGGTATTGTAAATATTTCTGACTGTGAGCTATCTCCTTCTCAAATAACCTTATTGCAGAAGGGGCTGAAGTTTATTCCTATTTGCTCAGATGACACTGTGAATGCATTGACTGATTTAAAATTTTTTGAGAGGATACTGAATCTTTAAACTCACATTTAGAGATGCTAAAAATATTAATAATGTGTCTGTGTGTAAGAAAAAAAGCATGTTTGTGCCAAATAGTTTTCCTGTAGTAACAGATTTTCATGACAAATGTGAAAAGGAATTGAGGGATTTATATGAAAGTAAAGCAAAGAAAAAGTAGTACAATTTGACAGCTGTTGAGCATAAAGCACTGAAACAGTTGCAAGATAATAATGAATTAATTATAAAGCAGGCAGATAAGGGTGGTGCAACTGTTATAATGAATACAGCAGATTATGTGTTAACAATGCAATCTCTTCTGGGTGATGCAAACACCTTTAAGACTATAAATGCAATGGATGTTAAGAAATGTATAAGTGAATATAATCTGCTTATTTAAGACATGCAACTTACTAACAGTATAAGTATAGAGCTGTTTAACTTTTTCACTATTCCTTGCCCAAAAACATCAGTAATTTATGGAATACCAAAGATCCATAAATCTTTGACCCAGCCACCCATGAAACCTATAGTCTCAGGGAGAGGCTGGGTAACAGAACCTGTTTCTACATACTTGCAAGAATGTTTAAGTAAGTATTTACCACAGAATCAGAGTTATATAAGAGAGACAAATGACTTTTTTTTTTTTTTGCTCAAAAGGTTTTTATTTTCAAAATATAACTGAATGACATCCATAATATTTGTATAAACATCTAAATAACTATGTACATTATTTACATTAGTCTGACATTTATAACAGAAATACATCTATACCATTATTTGTAGAGTTGATCAACCGGTTATCAAAGAATATCTGTTCAATTATTGCATAGTGTCAGTTATTGCATAGTGTCAATTAATGATAAGACTTTCTTCCATGGGTTGATGAGCAATGGCTTAGGATGAACCCTTAATTCTTTAATTTTAATTTCCATCAGCTCAGTAGTCTTCAGTAGGTTATAGAAGTCTTCCAGAGTCGGTAAAGTATTTGCATTCCATCTTTTAGTTATATACTTCCTTTATATTGCAAGTATTGCCCATAATAAATACATATTAGTCATGTTCATTTGAGAACATTCGTTCACATTTAACAATAAAAGAGCTTTAGATAATATAAACAAATCATTAAATAAAGCTTGTAGAAAGTTATATATACCATTCCAGAATGGTTTAATTTTAACACGATCATAGAAAATATGATTCCAATCTGCTTTGTGAACTTGTTGACACCTCAAACATATTTCATTTGAGGAGAGATTCATTTTAGTAATTCTATCAGGGGTTAAAATGCTCTATGTAAGCATTTCCAATAAAATATTTTCCAGTACTGTGTAACAGAAGTATATTTTATTGATAATAAGATGTTTAATTTGATTTCTTCAGTTAACTGTAGTGAGTGTCCTTTTGTTATATATTTCCAAAATGTTATTTTGGGATATGTTTTGTATTTTATCAATAGTTTGTAAAATTTCGAAATACCATTTCCCCTATCAAAATCCTTATATATGATTTCATGTAAATATTTCATAAGTTTAGGCATTTCTTTAAATGAAGAGTTATTAATTATTCTGTATAAATCTTGCGAATATGACAGAATGCTTTGTATAATCAGCCAATCTTGTTGTGGAATTGTGCATGTTGTTATTATTGTTTGTATATCCAGAACTTTAAGGTCTTTGATACAGTGAAACCAACAAACAAATCCTTCCTGTTCCCATGAATTAATTATTTCTCGATATATCTTATGTGGGTAATTCTTTGTGAGAGTGAATGGTGTTAAAATGTCAAGTCAAATGTTTAAATCTATATTTGTATTAATGAGTTTTCTGAAAGAATCAATGTAATAATTAATCAAATGGGTCTTTGAGGGCTTTGTTATATTACATTGCAAGCTGATACTTCGTATATTCCAGGGTATATTGAACTTACCCAATATTTGGATTTTTTCTGTAAATCAAACTCATTTATTACTATTAAAGTTAATAATGCTTTCCAATTTGCAGAGTAATTTGGATTTATCCAATCTGTAATGGTTTTAGATATGGATGCCTTTTTATAAGTTCAATGTCGGGAAAATTAATTCCTCCCGGGTTCCATGGTCTAATATGATCTATTAAGGCTATTCTATTTCCTTTGGGATAGCATAAAAATGTTATTAGGCATGAGTTAATTTGTTTAAGTGTATGCCTTTCTGGGGACAACTGTATAGCCAATGCTATATACAGAATCTTAAGTAGTAAAACCATTTTTATTAACTGTAGTCTATCTTCAAATGTTAATATTATTTTATTCCACTTTTACAAATGTTTTTATTGTGTTGGTGATATTATTATAGTTTTTTGAGACAATATCCTTGTTATCTTTACATAGCTCTATTCCTAAATATTTTAGAGTGGGTACTTGTTTCCCTATAATGTGATTCCCCTTAGCTTGTAATTCTTTTTTTTTCTTTAAAAATAAAAATTTTGATTTTGATTTGTTAAAATGGAGTCCCAAGGTCCTGTAGAATTTCTGTATTAATATATCTAGTTCTTCTAAAGTCTCTCTAGTATTAAATAATGTCAATAATATGTCATCTGCAAAAAGCATTACGTCAGAGTTGTATTGATCATAAACATCTATTACTCTGATTTTTAAATTATTGCGTATTGAATCTGCCAATATTTCAATAGTTAAAGTAAATAAAATCGGTAACATGGGACAGCCTTGCTTAATACCTGTTGTTATATGTACAAATTCAGAAGTAAAAGGACCTAGCTTGACATATGCTAAATTGTTTGTATACATATTCTTTTAAAGACGTACAAAGGAATTAGGAAATTCAAACAGTATCAGAACTTTGAATATATAGTCCCAATTTGAGGAACCAAAGGCTTTCTCTATAGCTAAGGTAATTATAAGTATTTCTTTATCTTCTTTATTTATATGATCTATAAGGGTAATTATCCTTTTAATATTGTCATGCGTGTATCTATGATATATAAATTCTGTTTGATCATTAATTATAGTTTTGGATAATGGAATGTTCATTCTATTGGTTAATATAGTCATAAAAATATTATAGTCATTATTCAATAATGATATAGGTCTGTATGAGGTACACAAATTTGGAATTTTGTTTTCTTTTAGAATTGGGGTAATTAATGAATATTTCCAAGAGGGAGGTATTAATGCTTGTGATTGAATTTCTAATAGAGTATTATGGAAGAGAGTATCGTTGGAGGAAAAAGCTTATATATTTCCACAATTATACCATCTATACTTGGGACTTTATTATTTTTGCCCTCTTTTAGTCTGTCAGCAATTTCTTTATAGGATATGAGTGTTTGTAAATCTAATTTCAATTTACCTGGATTTTTTTTTATAGCAGATAAATTGTATCTAGATTTGCCTGGTCAATATGAGTATTCTCTTTTTGAAAGTGCTCCATATAGTGATGGCTGAAATCATTAAGAATGTCACTTATATCAGAGACATCCTTCCCTTTTTTTTTCATGATGGATGCTTTTGATGCCATTAGCTTTTGATTGTATTTTGATTCTTGTGGATAAATTATGTAAATATTTAGGAGAAGTGGCCAAGGAATTAATTTTTAATTTTTCTAAAGCTAAACTAGTTTTATGTGTTAGAATATCATTATATTTTTAATTCCTCTATTTTCATTTTGTTCTCCAAAGAGTTTTGAGTTCCTCCTAATATGACAAACTAATTTGGATTGCAAACCTAATAATTCAGAATCCCATTCTCTGGTTTTATTTTTGTATCAAGTAAGGGGTTTACCAAATATGTAAGCTTTCAAAGAATCCCAAATCGTTATTTTGTTTATTTCTGTAGTATAATTAATATCTAAAAACTAATTCTGATAACAACCAGGGTTTAAACTCTTTAATTTTAGTTATGTATGCTGGGATTCTAGTGTTAGAGATTAATGGTTTATACCCACTTTGGATGTTTAGAATCAGTGAGTTATGATCTGAAAAGGGACATGGGATGATAGAAAAGTTGGTAGTTTTTGAATTCAAGTCATGGGCAACAAATATTTTGTCTATTCTAGTTTGGGTACCAAATTTATGATCTTGATGGGAAAACAACAGAGACTTTTATCTTCCTTTAATTTGAAAGTATCTATTAAATGAAATAATTCTACCCATTTATTTAAGGCTTTTGAAACTGCAGATGAACACAGCGGTCTCTTAATTGTAGTTTCAGATGCATCAAATATACAGTTAAAGTCTCCTCCAATTATCAAGTTACTTTTATAATTATTGGAAATAAAATCTACATTTTTTAACTGTTCCCGTACCAATTCCAGGGAACCAGTATAAGTTTACTAGAGTCCATATTCTATTATCACATTTGACTATTACAAATGCCATAAGGCTTTCTTTATCTTCATGTTTCTAAATAATTTGTGAGGTGATTACATTCATTTTCCATAGAATTGTTACCCCCTTTGTCTTATATGAAGATTGGGCCAGTATCATATAATCCTTAGGGTCCCATTTATAACTGTCTTTGTTTTAAAATGAGTTTTCTGAAGAAATACTACTTGTGCTTTGTTCAGTTTTAAATATTTCAGTAGATTTCATCTCTTACTAGGATTCTTTAAGCCATTGGTATTCAGAGATAATAAAGTTAAATCCATCTTGAAATATCTATAAAGTATATCCTTATTATTATTGTGACTATTAAACAGTTTTCTCTGACAACTGCAATCCTTATGTTAAAAAAATAAACTTTTAAAAAAGTTTGATAGTTCTATTTTCTGTGCATTTACCAATAAAGTGTTATATTGCTCAGGCTTACCAAATAAGTTTTTGTATAATAACCAAATTAAAATAACAGCTACTAATATAACTAAGAGCCAGTCTAGCCATGGAATGTGAAACATTCCTAATCTGATGGATAAAACTAGGTCCATCAGATTACCACACATACCTCTGACAATCCCAAACATCTGAGCTCCATAAACTATACTATCATATGGAGATTATTTGTAATATAGATAAAGAAATTTGTCTTATTTGTAACAGATTATACTGTTCTCAACAGAATAATCTATAATTCTGCTGCAGTTTGAATTATCTACCTATTGTAGATCCAATTAGTATATACATGTAAGGAAGATGATGAGTAAATCAATCATAGTATGATAAATTATGCCATGTTTGAAAACACAATAAAGAGGTAACTCCATAGATAGTCAACTATTTTAATGAAAACAAGAACTATCTTGTATAGTGCTCTAAGTTATGAGAAAACATACTTATAAAACTTAGTACATAAAATGAACTGATAAAATAAACTTTCTATTTAATATTTAGTCATTAATATAATCAATTGGATATTTATTTTATTTTACATTTGTTTATTTTACATTTGTTTACCAGGAAAGTCCGAATGGATATATGTCCATTTTCAGCTGAGGCCCAGGGAGAAAAGCTCCAGAAAGCAGAGTATAAATATGTCAGGGGTCATACTGTGTACTTTACTAACATATAAATGATCATTTTGTTTTGTTACTAACTTGCTTAAAAACAATAAAGTTGTATTATATATACATTAATTAGAAATAATACCTTTCTAATACAAGAGATTCCCTTCATTTCCCCACATTTTTATATAAGAAATTTTCCAACATGGCTCTTCTTAATGTGAAGGTATGATGTTATTAAGTCTACAGATATCTGTCTGTGCTTAATGAACACTATTAATGATGACCATCCTATAGTTGTCTATCATACAAATCAACTCTGACTCCAGTTTCATCTCTATAGACTAGTAACTCAAAACAGTTAATTTAGAATGTGATAATTACATTCTATGATATTTCCTAAATTTCTGTATTCTATTGTTTCCCTTGAACAACATTACCAGTTTATTATCATATATAAAAATATTAAATTCCATCTTAATAGCTTACATATTTTACAAGGTCAAGATGGGTTTCAAACACTGAGAATCAAGATAAGAAAGTTAACCCCGCTTGTTGTGCACATATCGTTGTATGAGAAATCAACTTGTTTCCTCTTGCTGTTCAATATTACGTGTATTTATGGTAAATTAAAACAGTGGTGATGTTAGATAACAGGCCCCATTTACTAGATCCAGTCACTGTAGATTCAATGAAACTAGTTTTCTTTGTGTAACAATTGTATATTGTTTAACAGAGAGAATTATGCTAATATATTCCATAACCATTGTGTACGTTTTGGCCATTGCCAAGTTCTTTCATGGACCATTAATTGTTGTGATTGTTCTGGTTACTGACTTTTCTCAAGCATTATTGTTTAATGAAGATTTGTATATAGAATGTAATATGTTCACCTATATTGCTTAATCCTTTGAAGCAGAAGTATATTCTACTAATATATAGTACTACGCTTATATTATCTATAGCATGACATTTTCTATAAGCTAAATAGTAAGTTAAACAATTGTCTGTAAGCAGGCAGATAACTTATCAACAACTTCTTAAACACATAGGCAATCTAGAAGTCTAGATTCATCTCAAAGGCTCCACAGAGTCGCAATACATTGTCATCATGGTTTTCATTACCATGGAAACCTAAATGGAGTCTATCCCTGTAAATGTATACGCATAATGTGTACTAGCGGCTCGTGTGACAATCAATATAAACGCTTTACTTCGGTACAGTTTTAACACCCCCATGACTCTACAACAACTAAAAAAAGCTCTTCCCTACTACAACCACTCTAATTTACATCCACTAAACATAAATACATACTGTTTCCATGGAAACCAAAAATTATAGCTTTGAGTGATACCCTTCAACCCCATGCCATACCAGAAACCTATCACTCTTCCTTACAATCCATCAACAACACAGTTCAAGTCTAAAGTAACATCCTTAGCACTTCGTGACAAAAACAGTAGCACCTCATCTGGCGTTAGACTCAGAGCATTTTTTACACCATATCAATTCAATCCACATACATGAATAGGTAAAATACCTAATAAATCTAATTATAACTGTATTTGGGCATATTACAGATAACCAACTGTACCAAAAATCTTACTAGCCAATATTACCACAAGAAAACATTTATGACATATCTGCAAATGAGGTTTAACTGAAAGTGTCATTACAACATTCTGATACACATTTAAACAACTGATCATTAATTATTGTGTACCTTTTGGGCAGTTGCTATGTTTATCAAAAAACATAAGTTATAAAATAATTATTCTAGTTACTGGCTCTTTAAAAGCAGGTTCGTTTATCAAAATATAATATATAGTGCTAATTATGTGCACCTATTTACTTAAGCAATGGAGTAAATATATAATGCAATATAAAGTGCTGCGCAAGTTTGGGGATAAAATCAATTTGGATAAGAGAAAGTGTGTGTTAAGCGAGTACCTGAAAGCTGTTATGAAATTATCAGCAACCTCTTAAACATGGAGGCCTTCCAAATGCCAAGATGTATTCTGGAGACTCTGCAGGGCTGTTAAACATTTACGTCATAGTTTCCATTACCAAGGAAACCTAAATGGAGACTATTTCTATATATATTACTGCAGCATGTGAACCAGGGTCTTGTGAAGCGAACTAAGAAAAGCTTCACATCACCATGGTTTTTAACAAGTTGTTGTTGTCTCTTTCGGCTTTTCCCGGTTAGGGGTCACCACAGTGGAACTCCGGTCCGCTAATGATTGACAGTTGATTTTTACGTGCTGAGTTGCCAGCCCTAACGCACAACCTTCAACTAAGGTATGCCCATTCACGCATGTCTCCACGCAGAAGATGCTCTAGCTGAGAGTCGAACCGGTCAGCGTCTTACTGTGAGGCGACAACAAGTAACAGAGAAAATTCCTCCAAGGCACATCAATTACCAATAAAAGCCCTACGCTTCCACAGTCATTCTATCCTGGACCCAATCCACACAAGTATATACCTACTGTTCCGATGCTAATCTACAGACACAACATTAGCTGCTCGCCTCATTCACCTCAAAGCAGTCCAGAAACCTCTCTCTCCTCACAGCAATAAACTCGCATCAAACTTCAAATGTAAAACAAATATTCCCAGCATAACAGTGACGAAAATAACAGCACACCATCAGCCGCTAGACAAAAGAGTATACCTGTATGCCATATCTTATTTTTATAGGTTCATAGGTAGGCACTAGGCTATTGACCTTAGGGCCTATATAAGCCTAGCCAAAAAGGTACCTTGGCTTTCGCCACCCAAGAAAATTATTTTCCTGTGCCCCTGTTGAGCAGAGCCACAGAAGTGATCCCCAGGATGAATTTCCTATTTCCCATCCAATCATCAAGATTTTTCTTGAAGAGTGCTAATGAAGAGCTTTGTTTGATGTATATAGGTAGTTTGTTCCAGAGTATGGGAAGTCTCTGGAATAGGAATCTATCCCTCCAGCATGTTCTGTTTATTGTGGTGACAAGGTTTAGGTCCCTAGAGCGTGTAGCTCGGAGGGACTGGGATTTCTTTAAGTGGAGCATGTCGAACAGCTCTGGGTTTGACATGGCTTTGTATGTTAGGCAGAGATCGCCTATGAGTAGGTGATATGCAACGGAGTAAAGCTGGAGTTTTTGACAGGGTCTGCGTAGGACATCTTTTTGAGGCTGGTAATCCTCTTTGTGAGGAATTTCTGCGGCCTTTCCAGTTGTAGCTGCCTTGTGAGGTACATACTAAAAGGGGCATTGTACTCTATAATGGGTCTAATGAGTGACGAGTAGAGGGGAACAATGACCTCTTTTTTCCTGGATGTGAAACCTTTTGTGATACATAGAAGGATTTCCTGACTACTGTGGCGATGTGACTATCAAAGGAGAGACTACTGTCCACCTGTGTCCCAAGGTCTCTTATCATACTTTCGGTGTTAAATAGACTACCGTCTATGTGGTAGTTTATGGGTACAGAGTTTTTTACCAAAGGGGATGACTATGCACTTTTTGGCATTGAGCTTGAGGCCATGGCTTTAACACCAGGCATCTGTCTCAGTGAGGACCTTTTGTAGGATGTTCACATCGTTAGGAGTTTTGATTATGGCTCCTAGTTTGCAGTCATCTATGAACTTCATTAGCCAAAGACCTTTTGTATTAGCCTGTACTTCAGAAAAGTAGATACCAAACAGGAGAGGACCCTGGACTGAACCCTGTGGTACTCCACTTTTCACTGGTCTGAAGTTGGATTTGGAGTCTGCTACTTTCACAATGTGGGTTCTGTCAGTGAGACAGTTGGCAACCCATCTTGTGACATAGGAATTTATACCTAGTTTAGTGAGTTTATCTATAATTTCAGAGTAGGGGATGATGTCGAAAACCTTGGCGAGATCTAGATAGGCTGTGTGACCCACCTTACCCTCGTCTACGGCTTTCGTGACTGTTTCAAAGAAGTCTATCAGATTTAGGAGACATGATCTGCCTTTTACAAACCCAGACTGAGTGGGGTCCAGAGTTTGGAGATTACCAATGTCTTTGTTTATAAGTTCCATGATGATACGTTCCATGGCCTTGCAGACCAGGCTCGTCAGGCTCCTGGGGTCCATTGTGGCTCCCCCTTTGTGGAGTGGGATAACTGCCGCTGTGCGCCATTCAGTGGGAACAAAGCCTGAGGTGAGGCTATGATTGAACATGTTACTTAGGTGGGGTGCCAGTTCGTTCTGTAGTTCATGTAGAATGCAGCCTGGGATGTTGTCAGGTCCCATGAATGCTGTGTTCTTGGCTTTGGAGAGTGTGTTTTTTACCTATGCAGCCGTGATTACAGGAACTTTGCATTCTTCTGCTAGAGAGATGTGAGAGGGGGGTAAAGTTAGCACTGAACCTATCTGCCAGGATTTTGGCAATATCAGTTGGATGTCCTTCAAGAATGCAACTGCAGTCATAACATATGGGTTGTCCTGCCTCAGGCAGCCCTCGGTTGGCCGAATTCCAAAGTCTAGGTCCGGCGTCGGCTGGTGTCGCCTACTCTCCGACGTCACAACGGCTGGAGTATAAAGGCATCGGCCGACGCCATCTTCTTCAGTCTTTCTTGCCGCACGGTGCCCGAAGCAGAAGCAGTTCGCAAGTGCCGGTCGGTCAGCTCCTGTGTTTTCAGTACCGAAGTCATCTAAAAGCTAAGTACCCGTTGGAACATTTTTTCTTGCCTCAGCCGATGTCAGAACAAATTGAGAAAGTTAATAATTGTTTGTCTTGTGGTAAACAAATACCTCATAAGGACTTCCATTCCTACTGCCTTCCTTGCCTGGGCCCAGACCACGACGTCTCGGCCTGTGCTGCCTGTGCTTGCTTTAATAAGCGCACTCTCAGGTGCCGGGCAGAATTTGCAGAGGACTTTTTCGGTGAATCTTTCGCGTATATCATGCCATCGGATCAACCGACAACTCAATCTGCCAAAAAGCGAAAGGACCGGGACCGACATCCTCGGCCCGTGTCCACTACCGATGCTACTCCTAAACCCTCTGCTAGTGTTTCGGTCCCTTCGGAAGCGGTAATTCAACCGCTCCAGGCCGATGACACAGCGTTAACACGACCTTCAGTCTCAGAGATCTCTCCGGTGCCGGTTGTTGATTTTCCTCCGGAAACCGAAGTTCTGGATCTACCCGACACCATTTCTGTAGACAAGGTTACTCCTGCACGTGGGGCTGCTGGGCCGCCTGTATCCATGTCCATCAAGGCCTTTGCACGTGCTAAGGCCGCCAGCCAGGCCAAGGCCCATCTTAAACCTGCTGCTCAGGCCCCTTCTTCTGATAAGCAGATCATGTCTCTTGCTGCAGATCTTATTTCTCTTATCAGGGGGTCTCAAGCCTCATCCAGACAGAGGTTCTCAGCCAACTGCAGAGAAAAAGCCCAGAACTGAGCAGGCTGATGACCTCTCTTCAGATGAAGCCTCTGGGGATTCTGAGCATTCTGATACCCAAGAAGAATCCTTCCAGGCCTACGAGGACTCTGATGCTGAGGAATCAATTCCCTCTGCCTCCCCTCCAGAGGATTTCTCGTTTGTTGAAGTCCTGCATTCCACGAGGGAACATTTTAAATGGCAGGGTCAGGAATTCTCTGATTCCAGGAAAAGGCTACATACCTTTCTCAAGCTTCCCCAGCACAGACCTTTAGCTATTCCGCCAGTTATGGATGTTTTCTCTGACTCCAGTGCTAACCCTGATTCTCTCCCCCCTGCTCCTGTCAAGCCAGACAGATATTATAGGGTCCCTGACACTCACAAGCATCTCTTTAAGGCCCACTCTGTGGATCTAGAAACTATTTCACAGGGCCCCAAGGGAGTGGCTACTTCCACTGCCAAAAATCCACTGCCAGCGGACAGGGAAGCTAGGTCCCTGGAGAGATGGGGTAAAAAAGTGTATACCTCTACCACCCTAGCCATGAGGTCACTAAACTGCCTTTTTCACATGTTTCAGTACCAGGATTTTTTACTGGATGATTTACAGAAAAAGTTAGCCTCTCCTGAGCCTATTGATAGAAAGGCATCGCAGGATCATATACATAACACTCAGCAGGTTAACAACCATTTTCTTCAGTGTGGGTTATGATGCATTGGAAGCTTCATGTAGGGCAGCTATGACTGCGGCTATGATACGTAGACATGCTTGGTTAAAAGATCAGTCTTTGCCTGACCATGTTAAAGTAAAGTTACTGGATGCACCTCCGGAAAAACAGAAGCTTTTTGGTGCTAATGCACAAGATGTGTTGAAATCCATTGAGGAAAAAGCAAAGTCAGTACAGACAGTCAAGGATTTCCTTCAGGTTCAGCCACCCAGATTCAACAGAAACTGGCCCTCAAAGAATTGGTCCTTCCCAGGCTCTGACAAGTTTCAAAGGGGAAAAAGCAGGCGTGCCCGAGGTAGAGGGCAATACCGAGGATCCTACAGGGGCTGCCAATGGCAACCTCCAAATCAAAGAAGTGGCGCAGACAGCCCAGCTGCACCACAAGGACAATCACAATGACTTGACTTTCATACCGCCTACAAAGGCTCAAAGAGAAGCACCTTTGGGCGGACAATTATCCTTATTCTCACAAAACTGGCATATCTTAACCAAGGACAACTGGATTCTGCATTTAATAGACAAGGGTTACAGATTCCACTTCCATACTTTACCAATAAGACAAGGCATGCCAAACCTGCCACATCATCAAACGGCAGAGGCACTCTCTCAAGTTTCAAAGCTGTTAAGTATAAAAGCAATAGAAAGGGTTCCTCCTCAGGAACAAGGCCAGGGATTTTATTCAAGACTGTTCCTTGTTCCAAGAAAAGAAAACAAATGGAGACCTATACTGGACTTGTCAACTCTAAATACTTTTCTCATTGTGCCAAAGTTCAAAATGCTGACGCTGCAGCAACTCCTTCCCATGCTGGGCAAGGGGTCTTGGCTGGTCACTCTGGACCTCAAGGAGGCATACCTGCATGTCCCAATCAGACAAAGCTGCAGAAGATACCTCAGATTCTTGCAGGGACAGAGCATTATCAATTCTCAGCCTTGCCGTTTGGCTTATCTACTGCGCCCAGAGTGTTCACGAAATGCCTGGCATCAGTAGTGGCACACTGCAGACTCCAGGGGATTCAAATATACCCCTACCTGGACGACTGCCTCATACAAGCAGACAACAAACAAACCTTAAAAGCAAACTTGGACTATGTCATGCAACTACTGCAGGCCTTGGGATACACAGTCAACATTCAGAAGTCAAGACTACTGCCATCCCAACAGATTATTTTCCTAGGAGCCAAACGGGACACAGAAACTCAAATGGCCTACCTCACAGAGGAAAAACAACAGCAGTTACCAGAATACTTCAAAGGCCTAGCAAAGCTCCCCCAGCTGACTGCAAGGAAAATCCTGCAGGCCCTGGGGTTCATGGCATCCTGCATTCTTCTGATACCTATGGCAAGACTTCATATGAGAAAGCTGCAATGGTATTTAAAAAACTTATGGTCTCAGCACAGCCAAAGCCTAGAGGACGTAATCCCACTTATTCCATGTCTGCAAAAGGAATTTCTGTGGTGGGCTCAAGCCAGTCAGTTAAACAAAGGCATGTCTTTCAACAGACCTCAAGCAGGTCAAATGATTACAACAGACGCCTCAGATCATGGATGGGGGGGCGCACATGGAGGGCAGATGCATTCAAGGTCTATGGACACCAAAGGAAAGACATCTGCACATAAACCAAAAAGAGATGTTGGCAGTGATACATGCAATCGAGACTTTCGAAAAATCACTACAACAAGGACATTTGCTAATAAGGACAGACAACACCACTGTCATGTGGTATATAAACTAGCAGGGACACACTCATTCTTATCCCCTCTGCAGACTAACAATGCTTCTCTGGGAAAAATCCCTGAGCCTGAAGATACATTTGCAATCTCAGTTTGTTCCAGGCAAAGACAATGTACTGGTGGACAAGCTGAGCAGAAATTTCTTGGATCCACACGAATGGATGCTGCATCCTCACATTTTCTCACAACTAACAAAGACATGGGGAAGACCGGACATAGATCTCTTTGCTTCCCACTTAAATCATCACCTGGAAAAGTTCTGCACAAGGACCCACCATCCTCTAGCCTGGAAAACGGATGCTCTCTCCTTCAGCTGGAATTCCCTAAAAATGTATGCATTCCCTCCTCTACCTCTGCTGACCAAGGTGATACTGAAGATCAAAGCAGAACAACCAACAGGCATTTTGATAGCTCCAGACTGGCCAAGGCAACACTGGTACCCATTGCTGTTGAGCATAACTCGGACCAGACCGTGGCCTCTGACCCTATGGCCCCTGCTCCTAACACAACACAATTACAAGACTGTACATCAAGACCTGAAAACATTGCATCTGACAGCCTGGAGGTTACCATGACTCCTCCAACTATCTCTCTTTCCAAAACAGTTCAAGAGATCTTACTGGAAGCACGCAGACCTTCCACCAGAAAGACCTATTCAGCCAAGTGGAAGAGATTCAGCATCTGGAATGCCAACAGGGGTCAGGACACAACATTACTGAGTATACCTCAGATATTAGAATACTTGGAAAAAATGTTTCATACTGGACTTTCATACTCTTCTATAAAGATTCACGCCTCAGCAGTCTCAGCAAAATACAATTGTGACCCTCCAGTGTTTTCACATCCTTTGCTAAGACAGTTCCTAAGAGGGATAAAGAATATCAAACCTCCCAGAAAACAGCCAGTACCTGCATGGGACCTCAATTTCGTCTTGGAAAAATAACTCTTCCTCCTTTTGAGCCAGCAGCAACTTCAGAAATGCAATTTCTATCATGGAAAATGGTCTTCCTATTGGCAGTCACATCTGCAAGAAGAGTCTCGGAGATACAGGCACTCATGGCAGTGCCTCCCTTCCTCATTTTTCATCAGGACAGAGTTTCTCTAAGAACCAATCCTACATTCATGCCAAAAGTTATTTCCAGGGTGTCTCTAAATCAAGCTATTCACCTGCCTACTTTCTTCCCCAATCCTCAAAATAGGGGGGAAAAACTGCTGCATACTTTGGACATACACAGGCAACTACGCTACTACTTGGACAGAACTAGGGCCACCAGAAAGTCTGACCAACTGTTTGTAGTCTATGCTGCTGGAGTACAAGGAAAAGCAATCTCCAAACAAACAATTTCAAAATGGATTGGACACTGCATCAGATTCTGCTATTCTTTCCATGGAAAAGGTGTGCCAGCCAATATTAGGCCACACTCCACCAGAGCTATAGCCACATCCACAGCTTTCCTAAGAGGAGTGGCAACAAAGGACATTTTAAAGGCTGCTACATGGAGCTCCGTGCACACATTTACCAAGCACTACAACCTGCCCTTATACTCCAGATCCCGAGCAGGCTTTGCTTCGGCAGGCCTGCAGGGGATTTTAGCTACACCATCCCTCTCATAGTTCCATCCACCCCCAGCTTGGCTATGGTATTCAACCCATATGTTATGACTGCAGTTGCATTCTTGAAGGACATAGTACAGTTTTGTACCTACCATAAATGTAGATGTCCGATAGATATGCAACTGCAGTCGGATTTTCCCACCCTCCTACCCCTCTGCAACTTTCTTTATGGGGTCCTACCCCTACTCCTATTAGCTGGGGGTATCTCCTATTGTGTATCTGTTTATTACTGTTGTGCATGTTTGGAATTATTTTTATCCATTCACCAAATTTAGCCTTCCTAGGAGGGCACCTGGCATCTGGGGCAAGAAACACTGAAGAAGATGGTGTCGGCCGATGCCTTTATACTCCAGCCGTTGTGACGTCAGAGAGGAGGCGACACCAGCTGACGCCGGACCCAGACTTTGGAATTCGGCCGACCGAGGGCTGCCTGAGGCAGGACAACCCATATGTTATGACTGCAGTTGCATATCTATCGGACATCTACATTTATGGTAGGTACAAAACTGTACTTTCTGTATATTTAGTACCATTGTGCTGTAACTCAGAGCAGATCTGAGTGGTGCCATTGAGATTCTTGACATAGCTATAGAATGCTTTGTGGTTGTCTTTGGAATCAGTGGGGATTTTATTTTCATAACTGGCTTTCGAGGATTTTATGATGGATCTCATCTTCTTACTGAGGCAGACCAGGGAGTTCCTCCAATCATGGGATTTTACTCTTTTCTGCAACAGTTTCTTTTTACTGTTGTAGAGTTTGTTTATGGCAGGGGACCACCAGATTAGCTTCCTTTTTTGGCGGATAGCATCTTGGTTTGGTTAGTGATAGCACGATCCATGCACTCGTGTAAGTGCTTATAAGGTGCATTTGTGAAGGATTCAACAGTCCTACCTCTATTGTCCATCTGCATGCGTGTCGTGAAGTTTGACACTTCTGTCTTAAGAAGCGTGAAGTTGGCTTTGGAAAAATGTTTTACAGTGGTTTCCCTTATGGAGGGTGGGGGCGGGCTGTGGATGTCTAGGGTGATTAGCTTGTGGTCGGATATGACCAACGAGGAATTGATCTCTGGTGTGAAACACCAGTTGTCCATGTTGGTAATGACCAGGTCTAGGATATTGCTGCCCCTAGTGGGGGTGTGGATAAGTTGATCCAAGGCATTGGAATTTATTTATTCCAGAAAACGTTGAGCAAAAGAGTTGGTACATGAGTAGTTTTCCCAGTTAATAGTGGGGTAGTTGAAATCGCCCATTATTAGGGTGTTGGGTTGTACCCTAATATTTTCCAGTATATCAAGAAATGAGGAATGGGAATCCTGGGACATGGTGGAGGATTTATAGCAAGCTACAATCTGGATTGCAGTCTTTCCCAGAGTTAGTTGCACTTGGATAATCCTGGATGCATTATGCTGAGCAATTAGCCTGGAGGTGTGGATATCTTTAATAAATACGGACACACCTCCACCTTTAGTGTTTCGTTCCAGGTTAGGTGGCCGAAAGATGTGGTATGAATTATAGCCTGGCAATGCAGGGGTGCTCTCTGGAGCCTTGAACCAGGTCTCTGTGACTGCAGAGATGATGTTCTCCATTTTAAGGACTTCCTCGAGTGAGAGCATTTTGAGGCTGAGACTTCTAGCATTAAGTAGCATTACCCTCAGATTTTGCTTGCTTGTACCTGATATGGTGGTGAATTTGTCATTTGAACCTTGCCTAAAAAAGGCACTATAGGGGTGGCAAGAGCCTTAGCCAGTATCCAGAATCCCAAGGCCGACAGGTGCAGGCCATCTCTGGCAAAGCATTGTGGTCTGTTGATCATGTCATCCCAGGCAGACAGATACTGGATCCCCTTAGAATGACACCAGAAGCTTAGCCAATTGCTGAAGTCAATCATTTTGTCCTTGTACTGTGGTATCATTCTGGGTGATGGCAGGATGCTACTCAGGGCTAGGATCATACCTGCCTGGGATACAAGATCGGAGAGCTCCTCCATGTCTCTTTTCATGTAGTCCAGGGATAAACAGTTACAGAAACGAACATATTTAATTATAGCTACATTTAAACTAGTTATGAATAAATAGCTATACCAGAGTCTTACCAGCTAATAACTCAACACAAAGAAATGGATTGTGTGTCTGAAATGTAATTTAACTGCGAGGGTCATTAAAACCTTGCAACGAGTAGATAAACAATTAACAGAAACCACTACTGAATGAAATATTATTTGAATACACTTAGAAGCATGACTGAAATGAAAAAAAAAACCTAATCTAAACTGTTAAGAAACTATATTATTGAACTTTAAAATCACTGAACCAACAAGTAAAGAAAGTATTCACCGAGTTAAAGAAAAAGCAAAGACGCCCTGTTTATACTATAGACATTTTTACTATTTTATATATAAAGAAAACCCATCTTGACCTACCTGCACTTGTGTAAAACATTGAACTCTTCAGTCATTTTGAATAAAACATTACTATTTTTCAGTAGTTAAAGAAACTTTTTGTTTTGAGAGTACATACTTAAAATGCATGTTCATTTCAAGTAATTACTAATGACAGTTTATATCAGTCGATACTTTGAGTGAAGTAGTTGTAAAGTTATTTTTTTGAGACAGCTATTTTGGAAACAGTCTTTTGTTTCTCCTTTCTAGCATCAGTCCAAGGATTTGTTTCTTTTACTTTTTTAAGAGGAGACATCCATTCCATTTCTTCTGGGATAGTAATTATATTGTTTTTAATGAATAAAGGAACATCTTCAAAGTCATTAAAAGTTCTCATGTCATTGGCAAAGAGAATTTTTATCTTGGCTGGATAGGCAACTGTGCCTTAGTGTTATTTTATTTTAGTAGTTTTATTATTGGCCAGACCTTCTTCCATTGTTCTATTATTCTTGTAGAATAATCATTATCAAACCTTATCAGGTTTGATTGTATTTCTCCAAGCAGGTTTTAAGGTTAGTTCCTTGTCCAGGAATGAAAGAAATGTTATGGCTATTGATCTAGGTGAAGTATTTGTTGAGTCGGAAGCAGGATTCCTTAGAACTCTGTGTGCCCTCTCAATTCCATAGGATAAACCTTCTTTCAAGTCTAAAAAGTCAGGAATCCAAGTAGTTAAAAATGAAATAATGTCATTACCCTCAGTGTTCTCAGGCAATCCGAAGATCCTAATGTTATTCCTCTTTTCCCTGTTTTCGAAGTCATCTACTTTGTTAAGCATTAAGCATTTTGATTAAGCAGGTATTGTTTTTTGTGCCTCTTCATCCTTGAGTCTCCCTTTAATGTCATTTAGAGATGTCTCTATGTTGGTTATTTTTGTTTGATGTTGTAGTAAAAGTTCCCGGAGACTATCAGTCTGTTTTTGAGAATTTAATTTGTGATTTTTAAGTCATCTTTAAAACCATCCATTTTGAGTGAAAGCTCCTGTAAGGTAGTTGTCATTAATTGCAGTTCTCTCTTCAGATGAATGGAATTCCTTGAGTTGTTCATTTTCAATAACGCAAAATATTTCCAAGTTTCTTTGACATAAACTTTTTATATAACTCCACCAAATTTGATAATTATATAGATTAGATGTTTATTTATAGAATTTTGATATTTTTTCCACAAAAATAATAAAAGTTCCCTATATTATTTTACTAGTTTATGGAGCTCTAAAATTTCTCTGCTCTCAGCTGGCCATCTAGGATCCACCCCACAAATGACTTCTTGATCAAGCTGAGAGGTTGGAACACAATGAATGAATGTAATGATTTTATGTTTGTAACATTGGATATCAATTCATTGTTCACTGTAATTTCAAATGAATATGGGGTTATTTAAATGAAGAAACAACTAAGCCAGCTAATGAAATAGAAACTGTCTCTTATTAGACCTGGTATTAACTAAAAATGTATTTTCATTTAATGAGCAACCATATATTCAGATAGCTGGAGTAGCCATGGGTACTCCCATGGCAAATACTTATGCAAAGCTGGTTATGTATCAGTGGGAAAAATCAGCTGTATTATAACAGGGTTCTGTTTTATCAAAGATTTGTTGATGACTGCCTATGGAATGGTACTGAGCAAATGCTGAATTTGTTATGTGGAATATTTAGAGAGTACCACTGCATTTTTTAGATTTAAAAAACAATGTTCAGCTGAAAGAATTTCCATTTTGGATGTGCTACTTGAAAAGGAAGGGAATGTAATTGTAACAAGTGTTCATAAAAAGGAAGTGCAAGTTAACTGGTATGTGCATAAAGAGAGCATGCACCCCCCTACACACACACACACACACACACACACACACACACACACACACATTTCTAAAGGAATACTGAAAGCACAACTTATTAGAACAAGTAGGTTAAATACTAATGACAGCAAATGTAAGCTGCAGATGACTGAACTGGCAAATAAATTTATAGAGAGAAGATAAGCAAAATCTATGGTGGATGAGCTAGTAAATGAAGCTTTTAATAGTAGAACGGGACTAATAAAACCTATTTTTAATAGTGACTATACCTGTAGTATAGTGAATAAAGAAGAAGAAAATAAGGTTAGATATCTAACTACCTATAATACTAAGACTAGGGAAGTAATGAAAATTATTGAGAATAACTGAAATATCAGCTATGCCAGAACTAAGTCAGGTACTTCATAATAAGCCAGATTTTACATATAGGAATTTAAAGAACTTAAAAATGTGAATGTGCTATAAAGATTTTAGGCATCAGAAGAGAGCTCAGAAAATATATACAACAGGCACAGACCCATGTTTGAACTGCAGTTGCTGTACTGATATTTTTATGAAGGACAACCATATGTACATCCATCCAGTTTCAAATAAAAAATATTTTTTCAAATGTACAGCAACATGCAATACTACATATGTAATATATCTTGCTACCTGCTTAAAATGCCCCTCATTTTATGTTGGGAAAAGTACAAGGAAACTAAAGGATAGAATAATAGAACACAAGTCAGAGATATGTAGACAAATACAGCAGAATGTGTTAAGTAAGCATATTTTGGAGAAAGGTACTGAGCACACCTTTAAATTTAGGGTGATGGAAACAGTGTATAAGCAAGTAAGAGTGGGGTGATGTTAATAACCTTCTGGAGAATAAAGAATATGCATGGATCTTAAGACTGCAAGCAGATGTATTACCAGGGTTGAATAACATGGTTAGTATTAAGCCAGTTTTAACAACTAGACAAATGCAACTGTACTAGGTATTTTAAATGTGTGTACATACATATATATGTATTCTTTTTTTGTATATGTGCAAATAATTTGAACATGTAAAACATATTTGTAATAAATATTTTATTAGACAGAATTATTTAAGTATATAGTTGTAGTATGTATTTATAAATTGAGTTGAACATATGTCTGAATACTTTTTAAGGAAACTTTTTAAGGAACTGCTATATCTCTAAGCTAAAATGTTAATTGAATTATTGTAGAAATGATGTGATTAGCTGCCCGTGCTCACATGATTTTACTCTTGTTTTATAAAAACTGAAAGAATGTTACAGTTTGTATATTGCACTGAAGAAGGATTTATATCCGAAAGCTTTGCTGTAATACAGTACTGACATTCTTGGAGTTGGAATTTCTCTGTTAAAACACAAATTTGTCCCAGGGGGTTCCACCTGTATCCCTCATTGTCAGGGGCAACAGGTGCTGACTGAGGTTTCTTTTTGGGGATAATCTCTTGGCTAAACGTGTAAGGGCCCTCAGGGCCATTAGCCTAGTAACCTCCTATGATCAGACTGCTGCATATCTGCAAGTCAAGCACCACGCAAGTAACCCAAATGCGCAACCTCAACCTGGTCTGTGACATCAATTGGACTTGTTGGCGGGACATATTTGTGTACCAGAGACTTCCACTTCTGTGGAATAGACTCCCACTCCATGTCATGCAGAGTACCTTATTAACCCTTTTTAAGTGCAACCTGGATAACTGGATGGGGAGCAGAAAATACACCCCTGGGATTCCACCTATGTCCCTGCTGGACAGGGGCATCGGGTGCTGACTTGCCAGAACATGAAGCAAATTCTTGGCTAGGCTTGTAAGGGCTTCAGGGCCAATAGCCTAGTAACTTTCTATGATCCTATGATATATTTTAGATAAATATCCCTTTAACAGGTCAATCTCTGAAGTGTCATACTTCCACAAGATCTTCACTGTGCAGCCCCTCTTTCTCCTCAGTCCCAGAAGAGGACACGAGATGCAGATTAGGAAACATTACATAATGAGACTGGTGGGGAATTCTTAACTGCTCCACAGCCTAGTAACAAAAGCCTGAAACAAGAACACCCATGGGGATGAGATGACATTGTAACCACAGACATTTCACAATCTAATCATGCACCTCCAGGTCTAAGTAGCTAGATAAAGATAGTGAACACTGATGCTACCCATAAGGCCCAAGAGGTGTAAATGGGTATGAGCACTAGTCCACCTTTGCTATCTGATGCATGTCAACAAGGCTACAATTCCATGTATTCTATCAGTGGGAAAGAATGACAGACTCTACGGAATGCCCAGTTTAATCTCAATAAAAGTAATCTTTTTTAAGCATCTTTATTACATCATCATATTTTGAAATGAAACATGAGTTCACATACATTAACAGAAAAGAAACAATTATTATGGTTGTAAAATATATATGATTTCTTTTTAACAATTTTCATTCACTTTAGGATTACATAAACTGATCAATTTCTGCCATCCCTTAAACTTCATTTCCCCTTCTGAACATTATTCATATGTATATACTAGTCTAACAACTACTGGGGTCTTTTAGACCTAGCCATGCAATCCACATGTATCCCATAAGTTACTGTGCCTTGGAGGTTATTTTAAGAGGTGTATATTAGTTAGTGCATGATTTAATGGGCTGCCTTTGTCCATCAAAGACACGCATGTGAGACTAGAGGGGAATTTCTGATTTCCCATCCATTGGTCCAGGTTGTGTTGAATAGGGTTAGGGAAGGGCTCTGCTTCACATGGATGAGAAGCCTAGTCCAGAAAATGGAGATTCTCTGATATATATACCTGTCCCTCCAACATGTTCTATTTAAGTCACAAGCAAAGTTTAAATCCTTCAAGTCTAATAGTTATTGTGCTGTTCATTTTGCAGATATGGAAAAAGTCCATCAGAGTGGGACCCAAGGATGCCTTGTATGGGAGGCATAAATAGCCTCTCAGCAGTCTGTAGGAATTAGAGTATAGAGACAGAACTCTGAGGTGATCTACATAGGACATTGTGTTTGTGCCCTGTATTATTTTTGTGAGGAACCTCTGTGGACATTCCATTGCTGCATGTGCCTGGTCAGGTGCATACCAAAGGAGGCAGTATACTCACTAATAGGTCTGCTGAGGGCTGAGTACAGTGGCATGACAATTTCCCTTGACCTAAATGCCATACCCTTACTTATAAGTTGAGTGACGCAGTATGATTTTCTTACTACCTTAAGACACGTGTTGGTTAAAAGTCAGGCCACTATCTACATGAGTCCCTAAATCCCTCACTGTGTCTACTTTTAGGGATGTTTTATCAATGAGGTAGTTTCCCTGGTTGGCAGACTTCCCAAAATGTACGGTTATGCATTTCCTGGCATTCAGTTTTAAGCCATGGCTTTGGCACCAGTCATTTGTCTGTGTTAGACCTTCCTGTAACAGGTCAGTATCTTGGGGAGGGGGTTCTATGAATGCTCCCAGCTTGCAATCATCTGGTGCAATCATCTGGAAACGTTGTAAGCCAGAGTCCCTTGACATTGGCCTTGACTTTCAAAAATTAGATGTCAAAGAGGAATGGACCCAGGACAGGACCCTGTGAGACTCCACTGATGACCGGCCTCTTTAATCTTAACTTCCTGGGTCCTGTTAGTGAGCCAGCTGGCTATCCAGAGAGTTCCATTAGGGTTTATGCCTAATTCTGTGAGTTTGTTTACAATGCACATGTGAGGTATTGTATCAAATGCCTTATGTAGGTCAAGGTAGGCAATATGTAGCATTTTGCCCTCATCCATTGCCTTGGTGAGCTTCTCAAAGTAGTACACTAGGTTCAGTAGGCATGACCTGCTTTTGACAAAACCAAAGTGGGTTGGGTCTAATGTCTGAAGGTTTCCTATGTCATTGTTAATCATTTTCTTAATAATTCTCTACATGGCTTTGCATATGAGACTAGTCAGACTAACAGGACTGTAGTTCCTGAGATCTATTGATGGTCTGCCCCTCTGCAAAAGGATTTATTTAATTTATTTTATTTTATTTATTTTATTTTACATTTATTTATCGGGGGAGTCCATCTGGGAGAGCCCTATTTTTAGAGGAGGCCCGGGGAGAAAAGGTCCACATAATAACTAACAGTAAAATAACAACATTAACCTAATGATTCTTTTTTTATACACTGGTTAAAAAAATGACAGCGATCTTGTAGTAAAAAGTATATATACAGTAGAAACAATCAGGTAGAGTTGGCTAAATTATCTTAGGAAATAATAACAATACAGATGTGTAATACAGTAATATTAAATATTGCGACAGTTGCAGTCCTCCATTCACATGTCCTGAAGGCTGTTTGGAGGATATGGTTGAACAGCGACTCCAGTGGCCCTGACAAGTCATATTTCAGGCTATTTAGGAGGCACCCTGGGATATTACCGGGGCCTGTCAAAGCTGCACTTTTGGTCTTAGACAGCAAGTCTAGGACCTACGCCCTACTGATAGTTGGAGGGGTTATGTTAGATGGTATTTCCTGGGGCCTGCTGGGGGTAAGAGGGAGGTAAAGTTGGGGCTGAATTTGTCATTCAGAAGATTTGGCATTATTTCTGGTTCCATGAATGTGGCTCCATCTACCCAACAGTTTCCCACACTGTTGTGTGCTGTCTTTGAGGTACGTAGTTAAAAGACAGCCCTATGGTTCTGCTTGGCCAGGAACGCTATATTTTCCTCAGAATTTGCTTTGTTGGAATTTGCCTCTTAGTTGACAATTCAGTTTGATGAGAGAGTTTTTATCTTTTGCGGTGGTACACTTCCTAATTTCAGCTATTATTTTTTTTCTTTTGTCGTACAACCTGTTTAATTATAGATTCAACCAGGGTGTTTTCTTTCTTTCTTTTTTTTTTTTTGTTAGTTTTGGACTTACTTCTGGTAGGCACAGCAGCCTATATGCAACAACTGACATAGTTGTACAGAGCTCCTGTGAATAATTCCATGTAGGTTACTGTGTTATCCGGGTTTGGAGGGGCATAAAAGTTTGACAGGTTATCACGTAATAAAAGGTAGTTTGATTTTGAGCAGCTTCTAGCTGTTATTGGGTTTGCTGGGGTTAAAGAATGGAGACTTATTTCAAAGGAGATTGCTTTGTGGTCTGACCTTACCAGAGAGGACATGACACTAGGGGGGTGGGGGTGCAGCATTCTCTCACATTTGTGAGTACCAGGTCCAATATGTTTGTACTTCTAGTAGGCATATGCACTAATTAGTCCTGGATATTTGTGTTTACCATGTCTAGGAATCTCTGCACCTTCAAATTATGGGTCATGTAGCATTCCAGGTTTATAGAGGGATAATTAAAGTTCCCCATGAATATGGTATCTGGCTGAATGACGAGTTGTTCAAAAGGTCTAAGTATGAGCTATGTGAATCATGGGACATACAGAGTGACTTATACCTTGCTAGGATATGTTATGGGACTTTGTCTATGGTGATTTGGAAGTGGTAGAACTCCAGTGTGTCATTCAGTTTAACCACTCTAGAGGTATACTTATTAATGATGTAGATGGAGACACCTCCACCTTTAGTTCCTGTCTGTGCAGTTGCTGGTTTAAATGTGTGGACGGCAATGAAGCTCTGCACTGCCAGGATACTGTCTGCAGCTTTAAACCATGTCTCGGTAACTGCACCAATGTCCACATTCTCCAAGATGAAGAGAGCTTGGAAGGAGTGGGGCTTCTCGTTTAGATTCCTGGCATTGAGCAGTAACACCTTTAGACTTCCTTGGGTACATTTTCCTATGTTGGAAGGTTTGTCAAATCTGGCATTGTGTGAAAAAGGCAGAATGCGGGAGGACAAAGTTTTAGCCAGCATTCGAAAGCCTAAGGGAACAGGTGCAGACCATCCTTAACGAAGCAATGTGGTTTGTTAACCATGTCTTCCCATCCTGACAAATACTGTATCCCCATATAATGATACCAAAAATAAACCAATTATTAAATTCAGTGGTATCATCGATAGAAGAAATAGGATGCTGCTTAATGCTAGGCACACACCAGTCTGTGACAGAGAGTTACATAAGGTCTCTCTTCATATAGTCTAGGGAGGTACATCTCAGGTCACCTACAGGGACTATGACTGAATCATACTGGTGTATGTGGTGCAATGACTTGAGTGCATGCATAACTTAGAGGATCTGGTCTATGACAGGCAACCTGACTGTTATTTTCCTCCTTGTTCTGCCTGATGAGTGGGGCATCAATATGTCGTACATTAGAGTCCCCTGTGATTTGAGTCATGGGTAGTGTACTGGCTTCCTTATAGGCGTGGAAGTTGAGGCTCCATTGGGTGTGGCTAAATGTGCAGTGTTAGGTGTTGTTTCTGTAGAGTGCTTCCAGGTTTGCTGCAGATAATTTTTGAATTCCTGTTGGTTACTGGATTGTCGTATTTGCTTCTTTTCTCATTTTGGTGTTGTTTTTGTAATTTTTGAATTCCTGCCTTCTCTTAAACCTCACTCCACTTCCTCCTAAACATTATTATATATGTATTGTTCCCACAATTTCCATTTACTTCTATGTAATTTGCTCCTTCCCTCTTCTAAAGATCTCACCTCCAGTTATTTTCTCTCTTTTGTAATATTCAATACCTCAAGTACAGTTGGTGTAGACTTTGATTTCCATTTTCTAGTAATTACTTTTTTTGGCATCCAGCAGAAATGAACTTAAGGCCTTACCTTACTATGTCTAGGCAACTCGTATCCTGTAACCCAGCTCAAGAATAATCAGTTCCTTACCCTACAACCATTTGCTAACCTAATATTTCTAACAGAGTATTCCATAAGGAATTTTTAAAATCTGCCAGGTCATTTTACTCTCAAAACATATGTTCCCAGTTACCTCTTTTTTCCCCATCACGCCTCCAACATTTGCTACCTACCTTAGCAAAATTCTTTGAAGTCTGCTGGGGATATAAAAATACCTTAGCAAACACTTCCACAGATTCTAAACCTTCTGGACTTGACTGCATACTTGGGAGCCATACATACGTCTTCCCATTGTTTTCTTGTAAATTGCTTTTCCAGTCTCTCTTCCCAATCTTTTCTAACCTCCTCTGATTGATTCTTATGGTTCGGATGCAATATTTTAAATGCCCCTATTAATTATCCTTTCTTTAACAGCTGCTTCTTTCTACATTCAACTAAAACTCTACCAGAGTAGGTCTTTTACTTAAAATCCCCCTATCCCTTTCTATTTACCTGTACTCTGAGATCAAGCCCTGGGAGGAATGGCAGTCTCTAGCCTGCAATTCAAAGGTTTTCTTGGCCTCATATCACTCTATTACCTTTCCTGCTTGACTTGTTTGCTCCCAATATCTTGGTTCCTTTGCCAGGTTACTCCAGTAAATTCCAACCCCCTCTTGCCTATTTTCTGTACCCTTACTTACACACATATCTATTTGCAAAATCCCCCTTCTCCATTCTCATGTTGGCTTAGTTCTTAGAATACTTTCTGTTACTTTATGAAAATATTCTGCATGGTTTATTCTGTACAGTTGTTAATCTCCTTAAGGAGATACATTCAAAATTCCACTCTCTATTTCTTGAACTTTCCCCTTGCTTCATCATCATCCCTTTCCACTCTGAATTACAACCTTCTACTTGTGTTATGTAGATCATCCTTAGGTGTGAAGCTCTAAAATATCTCTTCAAATCAGGGACAGCTAAACCACCTTGTTCTATTGGAAGGATCAACTTATCCTACTTAACTCGACATCTTTCTCTCCTAGTTAAATTCCACCAGTTCTTTATTAATTATTGTCCACAACTTCTCCTCGGTTTGATAAAAGTATGCCTGCCCTGTATACAAGACTAAAGGGACTAAAAATATTTTCACTGCTTGTATCTTATTATCCATATCCATACATATGAGTTTCCATTTTCTCAATTTTGTATTACCTTTTGCTACAATAACAGAAGCCTTTTTAATCCATATTCCTAAATACTTCATCTTATCATGTCCCCATAAATATGGGTATTGCTGTACCAGTTCTTTGGTGGGTACATAATTTACAGCTACAACCTTTATCTTTATTAAATTTTATATCCTGAAAAGACTTGAAACTGTCTTACAATGTTCCACAACACTGAGATGTCCTTTTCTGGATTTATCGGGTACAAAATATCATCATCTGCAAATAAAGGCCATCTTTTTCTTGATTACCATACCAATTACATCCTTGTATTTCTTAGTCCCTTATTTTCTTTGCCAATGACGCTAAATATAAAGCAAATAAACGGGGAGGAGGACACCCCTGTCTGGTTTTGCTGCTCAAACACAGCTTATCAGAGAGAACCCCCTCACTTTAATTCTCATCTCTGATCCTTCATATACCTTTCTAATTAACCTTATTATTGTATCACATAATGCATCACATAATGCAAATGCTTTCAGTGCTCTACTCATGAAATCCCAGCTTACTCTGTCAAAACCTTTCTCTGCATCAAGGCTTTTCTTACATTCTGCTTTCCTCTGGAACATCATTGTTCTATTAACATTGTCAAATGTTTGCCTTCCCTCCACAAAATCACACTGATCTATATCTATCTGTACTGGTAACACCTCTACCATTCTTTCAGCTAGTTTAGCACTAATTCTACCAGTGTTTCTGTGACTTTGAATCACCACAGGACTGCCCAAATTTGCTTTCTTGGGACCTTGTCATATGCTTTTTCCAAGTCTAGGAATGCCCAGATGGGCTCTTTCCTCGTCTTTAGCTTCTTCTCAACTACCTGTCTCAGTGCAAGCATTCAGTCAGTTGTGCTGCAGCCTGATCTGAATACGAACTGCTCATCTCCCATCTACTCCCTGTATTCGTTTATCAATCACCTTCTCAAGAACAGAAGTCTGATATCTCTAACTGGCCACAGTTGTGAATGTTCCCTTTGTTGTTGTCTACTGGTTAGTATGCTTGTTCTGTAGTCATTTGAGACATGCCTTTCTCTCCAAGTTGCTATGAGTACCCTAAGGGGTTGTTTCTTCCTAAACTTACTAAAAATCTTGTATCTACTGTGACCTCATCTGAGCTTGATGCTTTCCCTGACTTCATTTTCCTTAGTTACTTCTAGGGTGGGCGTCTCCTCTTCTTTCATCATAGGGTGCGTCTTGGAGCAGTACAGCTTCTGTCGGGCTTTCTTCATTCAGACATTACTGGAAGTACTTCTTCCATCTGCCTTTGGTGTCCTGTAGACAACTGAGAAGGTTGTTGCTATCATCCCTTATGAAGGGCATGTGACTATCTTCTTTATCTATCTGTCTGCCTTGCAACCTAATAGAATTTCTTTGTGCCACTTTCTAAGTCAATTTACAGAAGCTGGTAGAGGGCCTCTGACATCTTGTTCATTGTTAATGCAACTACTCTCTTAGCCTTTTTGCTAGCCAGCTAGTATTCCTTCTTGGCCCGGTCCGTCTTTTCTAACTCCCAGTTTTTCCTGCAGTCCTTCTTTCTTTTGATGAATTCCTGGACTTCTGCATTTCACCACCACCACCTTTCGTTATGTACCCTGCTCCAGTACCTGGCTCAGCTACATATCTGTTCTATAGTCCTCACACATACTGTTTTGAGGCACTGCCATTCTTTTTGGACTCCAGATATTTCCTCTTCTTCCTAAAGTGTTAGAGCCCTGAGTAATTCCTTGAACTCAGGTTCTTTCTTTCCAGTCAACTTCCAGGTCATCAGCCTACTCTCTGACTTTACAGCCTTCTCTGATCACTGCCTGCAACTGATTTTGGAAATAAGTGATTTATGCTGTGGGATGACTTAGCAATCTCTGATTATCTCTCAAAGCCATTTGCTTACTAGGAGAACATCTACATGAGTTGCATGTTGGCTACTCTTATGTGATCTTTTGAATGTCCAACTTGCTGAACTATGTGTTGGCCACCATCTAGCCATCTGACAGACAGATGTACAGAATGGCCCCTCCTTTATTCCTCCTGACCCACCCGTGTGGACCAAGGCAGTCCTCATATCCTGTTCTGTCCTGATATGTGCATTCAAGTCACCCATCAACACCAATTCATGCTGTCCAGCCTTAGCTAGCAGGTTCAGCAACTGCAGTCTGAATGCACTCTTTTCCTCATTGTCACAACCCTGCAGCAGGGCATATGCTGAAATTATGACAAGTCTACTATCCTTATACTGGAGTCCAATTACCAGGAATCTGTTACTAAGTCTGATGATATCTGTCTTCTGAAGCATCTCACTCACCATTTCTAGTTTGTCCTCCTCCTCTGTAATATATTCTGGACCCCAAGACAAGTGACTTTGCTGCACTGCCCTTCCAGCTTGTCTTCAGGATACACAGGATTTTCAGCATCCTGCTAACCATCACATAATCCACTTCCAAGCTGCTTCCTGTCAGTGAAACTATATTGAGTGTAGCAATCCTTAGTTCGTGTTTAGTAGGTTGAATGGTTTTATGTCCAGCTTTCCCTCAATCCCAGGTGGGCAGCTGGACACCAGCCAGCCACCCAGGGCTGCTGGGCTTTATAACGGGCACACACACACTTCCCACCACTACCACAGGTGTATAGCATAGGTCAGAGTAGGTTGGATCCTCAACCCACTTAAAACCGGGAAATACCCATGTCTACTTTAAGGTGACTTTAGTCAACAAGACTGAATCACCTACAGCCAGTTTTTACACTGTCGAGTGGCAAGCCCCGACATGGCATGCAGCCTGTGATCCATGTTTTCCTATCTAGAGGATGCTGTGCACTACAGCTGATGCCCAAAAACGTTGGTTTGCATAACTAATTCCCCCCATAGGGGACACCTAATTCTGTGCCGATACATACTACTCCATTCTTTGGTGAGTTTGAGGTGGAAACACTCGGCATATTTTTGGGAGGTAGGAGGAATTCCACCGAGCCACAGGGAGAACATGCAAATTCCATACAGAGGCTGGCCAGAGGTCAGGATCAAACCTATCTTAACTGTTAATTGTTGAGACTCCTCCACTTCTAACCTTGGCATACTTCAGTCTTCCATAAATATTTCCATTTGTTTCTTTCTTGAGTTCCACCATTTATCTGCTTTATACAAACTTTCATAAAATTTCCAAAATATCTCATAATACCTCTACAGGATGTCTAGTTGTTGTTCTTGTTATAGGCTCCATATGTTTGGCAACAACTCTTTCAACTTTCTGTTGCCCGAGTCATTATGTTCTTGTGCTCTGGAGTTTTCATCAAAAAACAGTTGCTTAACAGCAATCTTTCTGAACTCATGCATACTATCCAGATACTCTTATTTTCTTTTTAGCATTATGCATTTACTCCCCTTTTTGTTCTGTGAGATTCCCCTTATTCTGCAATACTTTTGCCTTTGTCAGCCTCTCTAAGTAATGCTTATTACTTCTTAACAAGATATCTTTCTTCTTTACGTCTACCCTGTTTTTAAACTCCATTTTCATTTTATCTCACTCACTAGTTATAACTAATGAAGATATATCTATCTTCCCTAATAACTCTCGAAGAATTTCTACTACCCATTCCTACATTTTTCTTTTTAACAGGTAGGTGGAAAAATGCCAGTGTCTCATCTTTACTTCATTATCCTACATTTTTATCTTAGGTTTTTATTGATGCATGATCCAAAATTATTGGATGTGTGTCTAAGCTTTGAATTAAATACAATTAAATACAAATGATCATGTGAAATCTAATTTCTACTCTAGTCTAGACCAGTTATTGCACCTTGGGGAATATGTAAATTCTCTCAGATTTCCTGCTACTGAATTCACATCTTCCATAACAAATATTTTCATAAATTTCTTCAAAAAATTCATCCTCTTATATATTTCCCTTCTAGGTCCCCAGATACATCCTCACTATTGTAAATCAAGTTCTAATCCCCACATATAAGTAATATTCCCTGCTGAAAGGTAATAATGTCTCTTTTTCTTAAGCTCCGTAACAGTAGTTTTTGATAGAATATAAATATATGTCAGTATAATCCTCCTCTCTTGCCAATATCCCCTTACTATTACAACTCTACCATTAACTTATTTATTTCCTCTTCTATTACGATTGGAGCCCATCTAGTAATTAGTACAATTACTCCCCTTTTCCTTTGTCCCTGAAAGTCTGTTGAATATAGACCCTGAAATCCTCTGTCAAATTCATATACCCATTTATTTCCAAATTTGTCTCCTGCAACATTATTTGCACTCTACTTTTCTTAATACAATTCAATACTCTGTCCTTTCTGTCTATACCTGCAAGGCTACTTATGTTTCAAAATAATAGGAATAGTGTAGCTATTATGACAAAAAGCTATTTTACCAACCTATAATACATATCTTTTTTCATGCGTATTTCCAGCTTTTGTGTTAAATGCACACACTAATGTTGGCAGGCTGATATTTTTTTTTTTTTTTTTTACAGTTGTACCTTCTCAGCTCCGTTTCGGCCTATGGCACACTTTTCAAAACTTTTTTGTTTTAATGAAAACAGACAAAAATACATTTTTCAAAACACCCCTGTCCACCATTAACTTAGAACAAACTCACAAAACCATGTACATGATCAAAAATGAAGTTTAACCCTCCAGACAGGAACTGCCTCAAGCTGACAGCTGCACCCACATGGTTTACCTAACCCCAAATTAAAGTTATCCATGCTACAGCTACATTTCCACTTGCACAGATTACTGTCTGTTCTTTTCTTATTTATATTCCCCTCCCAGATGTGAAAAACAGCTTCTTTGCTTTCAGAAAACATTAACTTTTAGTCCTAAGAAAAATGCCCTGGCTATTTTAAATAAAACTAAATTGTACACTGTTCTATTAAATGAATTAAAGCATTAAAGCTGCTAGGGTGGTTGCTAACAATTATTCACTTCCCATAATTTAAATTTTTCACTGACCTGCTGGCAACTGTACCTTTACATTTTGCATTTTCTTCAGCAAAGAATGCTCAGAACTTAATTGCTTGCACTTGCACACAGCTCCTCTCCACGGAAGAGTACTCAGCAGTGAATTATTGTAAACTTTACTCAGAACAAAGTGTATATCTGCCTTTAGTTGCAGACTTCTTGACTTCCGCTGAACATTTGCTAATGGAATGCTAAAGCTAATATCTCTGAAGATGTAAGAAACTTGGAATTGTTCATGGCTTTCACTATTTTGCCCTATTTTTAAAGCCTACTTGCATACAAAAACACTAGTTTATAGCTTAAGCCCAGGGCATTAATCTAGACATTCACCCTTGTAAAAACAAGCGAAAACATTTTAATGCTACATATAATATAATATAATCAGTGCACTTTTACACCCCATCTCCACCACAGTAGCCCAAGATCGCATCATATTAACATTAAATTTGTTTTTGTCCATCCTTTCTCTTCTTGTTATACTGTAAAACCTGTATTTCTTAAATTGAAAAATAGCTGTTTACTTTAACATCTTTAATATACAGCAGTCACAGAAAAAACTCCCACAAATTTAAAAAAATCCTGAGTACACATTACACAAAACTGATTTATTATATGTAACATGTAGTTTACATCATGAAATGTTTTATACAAAACTAATAAAAAATTGTTTGATTTACAAATACTTTCCTCCTTTTAGATTCATAGGTCTATACTAGGCTACCGACCACTAGGGCTCTCATTAGCCTAGCCATGCAACCTTAATGTGACCCACAAATTTGATTTATACAGGGGTAATTTACTGACTGCCTACGTGCCAGACCAGGGGTGAATTCCTGATTACCCATCCATTGGTCCAGGTTGTGCTTAAACAGGTACAGGGATGTACTCTGCTTCAAATGGATGGGAAGCCTGTTGTAGAGAACTGAAATTCTCCCCGAAACATATCTGTCTCTCCAACATGTCCTATTTATGTCCCCAGTAAAATGTAGGTCTTTTAATCTAGTAATTCTGATGCTGTTTGTTTTGTAGATGAGCAAAAGGTTCATCAAAACAGGGTCGAGGGTTGCTTTGTATGCCAGGCAAAGATCACATCTCAGAAGTATGTATGATACTGATTAAAGAGATAGGGCTTTGAGGCAATCAGTTTAGGATGTTGTGTTTACTTCCTGTATTCTTTTTGTAAGGAACCTTTGTGGATGTTCCAGTTACTGCGCATGACTGGTCATGTACATACCAAAAGGGGCATTATACGGTATGATGGGTCTGATGAGGGCTGATTACATTGGTATAATGATCTAGATGCCATGTCCTTGCTTATAAGTTGAGCAACATAGAAGGATTTTCTTACTACCTTGGACACATACTGGTCAAAGGCTAGGTTACTATCTACACGAGTTCCCAGGTCCATAACTAATGGATCAACACATTTAGGAGTGTTTTATTGATTACATAGTTAGCAGGGGAAACTGACTACCCAAAAAGTACTATAATGTATTTCTTGATATTGAGTTTTAAGCCATGACTTTGGCACCAAGTATGTGTCTATGTTAGACCTTCCTGAAGGCTGTTCTCATCTTGGGGGATTCAATGACTGCTCCCAGTTTGAAATCTGTAAACCTGGTCAGCCAGAGGCTTTTGAAATTGGCTTTGACATCCGAGAAGTACATGCCAAAGAGGACAAAGATGAGTGGGGGTCTAGCACACAGCCCTGGGGAACTCCACTGCTGACCAGGCTTTCTGTGGAGGTGGCCTCACAGATTCTAACCTTATGGATCCTATCAGTGAACCAGCTAGATATTCAGCATGTTATAAAGGGGTTTATACCTGGTTCTGTAAGTTTGTTGACAATGCTTGAGTTGGATATTACATCAAATGCTTTAGCCAGAGCTAGGTAGGCAGTATACACAGTTTCCCCTCATCCACTGCCTTAGTGACCTTTTCAGAGAAGTCCACCAGATTCAGAAAGCATGACCTTTCTTTGACAAAGCCAAACTGGGATGGATCCAGAGTCTGGAGATGTCCTGTGTCCTTGTTGATAATTTCCATGACAAATTCGTTCCATGGCTTTGCAAATAACACTAGTCAGACAATGGGTCTGCAGTTTCCAGGATCTGTTGAATTTCCTCCCTTATGAAGGGGGATAACCATAGCAGTCCTCCATTTACATGGCACAAAGTCTGTTTTAAGACTATAGTTAAATAACGATTCCAGGGGTCCTAATAAGTTGTATTTTAGACTGTTCAGGGGGCACCCTGGTGTTATCATGGTCAATTGAGGCTGTGATCCTGGCTTTAGTGAGGACAACCACTAAATGCTCCCTAGTTACAGTTGGAAGGGTTATGTTTGAGGATATTTTTGGGGGATGATAGGGGTGACAGGGGGTACAGCTGGAACTGAATTTGTCCACTAACAAGTTCATTATATTGCCAGGCTAGGTGAATGTGGCACCACTAACCACCAGTTCAGCACATTCCTGTGTGCTGCCCTTGAGGTTAATGACATAGCTGAAGAAGGCAGTATGGTTATCTTTCACCTGGAAGGCTATCTTAAACTCAGAATGGTCTTTGCTTGACTTAATTAGCCCTCTTAGCTGCCTATTTAGTTTGATGAGAGAGTTTTTTTTATCTTTATGGGAATAACCCTTCCAGATTTTTGCCATAATTTTTTTTTCCTTTTGTTGTATATCCCGTTTAATTTGGGATTCCACCATGGCAATATTTTTCTGGGGCTAGTCCTGGGCTTACTTCTGGTAGGTACAGCAGCCTTTATGCAGCCAGTGACATCATTGTACAGATTTTGTCACTTAACAGAAATATTTATAAAAAGCAGAGCTAGGACACCAAGGAGAAACATTTACTAACTAACACAACAATAAATCGGCATAAAAACAGGGATTCGTGCTTTCATCTCATAAGAGCCTTCATCAGATTCTGCATTACTGCCAATATTCCTCCCCTTTAAAGCAAGAGTAGCCAATTAAAATTAATCTAGGAAGTTTCCTCCCTTTCATCAAATACTGCATTACTGCAAGTGCTCCTCTCCTTTGAAGCAAAAAGCAGCCAATTTAAATTTAAATTTAAATTTTTTATCTAGAAGTCTCCTCCCTTTCAACAGTGGGTTCAACTGAATCATCCCATTCAAACCATGGAGCTGATCAGCCTGCAAATCAGCAAACCATTGGCTCTCCAAAACCTCTGTTTTATTATATAAATCACCACCCCGAGGATCATCATATACTAATTCTAATTCCATAAATATAAACTTGTGTTGTATATTCTCTTGGATATGCTTAGACAAAGCACTGGTGTCCTTTCTTAGTCTACAGTTCACTAAGGTGAAGTAGAATTCTACCTCTGAATTGCCGATTAATCTTGCCAACATAAAATCCATTACAGAAGGTGCAAGTAGCTACATAAATAATGTTTTTGGTGTTACAATCTGCATAGGTTTTTAGCTGATATAACCTGCTGGTGAAAAGATGTCTATAAAAGTTACTATTGTTAACTGAAGCACATGCCCTGCATTTCCTGCAAGGAAAAGTCCCATTCTTCAAGGTTGTTTTCCTTGATGGAACCCCATCCTTATAACAGAGAAGTCTCTTCAAATTCATCATATTTTTAAAACAAAACCTCAGAAGTTCACCCACTATGTTCTTTATTTTGTCATCCATTGTTAGTATCCGCCAATTCTTAATAATCTCACAAACCTGTGAGACATCACTGCTACATGTAAGCAGGCATTGCTGTTATCTTGCTGTGGTGTGGGACAGGTTGGTTCTGATGTAGTATTTTCTGAAAAGTATGGATGTCCTCTTGTTCTTCTCATATTCCTAGAGGTTGTGAGTTCTTCTTGGACCTTTTGTTGTCTAACCATGAAGACATTTCACTAACTGTTCAGTTTCCTTCATATATACTTCTTCATCAGTGCATAATCTGGAGGTATGAAGTAACTGTCCCTTAATAATATCCAGGTATACATGTGCAGAATGCATACTTGTCCTATGCAAAAGGTGGTTCTTCCAACAGTCCTTTTAATGTATCCGTGTATTAAACCTTCCTTGATCATCCAATAATAATGGTACATCTAGAAACTAAATTACTTGAGTGGATCTATAGACATCAAATTAAAAAAAAATTTTGAGTGCTCAAAGATAGACTTTCAATGGCACCATACGGTGCAGATAGGGAGAATTTTGGTCGCGGAGTTGGTATATTTAAGTAGGGGGCTGCAGGGGGGGCTTGCCTACACTGTTAAAGGGTTTTTTTCTGTGTTTTCTTTTTTTTTATTTTATGTTCGAACATTCAAATGTCAAACATTTGGTCTCGACCATGTAATGTTCGACATTTTGGATGTTCGAACATTTAACATCGACCCGTGTAAAGATCTCAACCACTGAATGGAAAGGTGGTACAAGGGTACTAGGTTTCTTGAAGATAGTAGGACGCTCCTCTCTATTGTGTTGACCAAACATATTAAGAATGATGTTTATGCCAAAACATTTTATACTTAAGGTAAATTCACTTAATTGAGATTTAAGGGCTGGGATGAATGTTAGCCCTTTATTCAATAAGGACACATGCGCTCTTTGTGAACATTTAGACAAATTTGCAACCAAGATCTCATCAGATATTAAGCCTTCTAATGTATAACTTTCCTTTTCTTGTTGCCTCGGCTCACTGACCAAGTTTTGTATGGGAGATGTTGTCCGAGTTGAGCAGGTAGATCTGAAAAAAAAAAAACAGACTATGAAAGGCATTTTTCTTAGGTTTCATTCCTAAATTAAAGATGCTCAGTCCAGAACTTTTCTTATTGGCTTTTGTCTCACTCGTTCCTGATGCTATGTCATTCTGATGACTTTGTGGTATACATTTGCTACCTTGATTAGCTGTATTGTCAGCTGTACTATTTATTTAGCACTGTAAGCTGTCCATGAATAATTATCTTCAGAGCTCTGAGAAGCATTCATTGTAGCTGTTTTAGACATTTCAGGATTTATATTCTTCTTTCTGACATCCACTTGTGCTCTCGGCCACTCAAAAATATTCCCTTGTTTAAAGTCCAGGTAATCCCTGGCTAATTTCTTGCTCTTTACAATTTTTAACTTTGCATCATAAAAAGTTATATTGTGTTGTAAGGTTTCAATCTTTTCTAGGAACATATTGGAAAAGGCCGCAGTCTCCAATTTTCACTGCTTTGTTTCAATGAAGCATTAATATACAGTAATGTATTCAGTAATGCAGTATTTGAAGAAAGTGAGGAGACTTCCTAGATGAATTTTTTAATTGGCTACTCTTTGCTTTAAAGGGGGGGGGGTACTGGCAGTAATGCAGGGTCTGATGAAGGCTCTATGAGTTGAAAGCACTTATCCCTGTTTTTATGCCTGTGCTGATTTTATGCTGATTTGTTTTATTAGTCAATAAATGTTTCTCTGTGGTGGCCTAGCTCTACTTGTTTTCTAAATATTTTTGTTTGGTTGAGGAGCCTTTAGCTATCTGGAGTTTTTATAGATTTCTATAGTCACTTAGAAGTTAATTTGCCTTGGAATAGTTCTTAACTATTACTGCCTTTAATGAGACTACAGAGCTTATTTTGAAGAAGACAGCTTTATGATCAGATCTCACCAGTGAGGAAGAGGCAAGGGGGAGTGCAGCATTCTCCCATATTTGTGAAAACAAGGTCCAGTATGTTGGAGCCTGTGTGAGCATATTCACTACTTTGTCAATGGTGTCTGTATTTACAAAGTCTAGGAATCTCTGTGCCTGTAGATATGAGGATGTGTAGGATTCCCAGTCTATAGAGGGGTAATTAAAGTCTCCCATGCATAGGGTGCCAGGTTGGATGACAGGTGCATCCAGTAGGTCCTAGTATGCATTGCGAGCTTCTTTGGACATGGAGGGTGATCTATAGCTGGCTAGAATATGATACAGGATTTTGTCTATGGTGATCTGCATGTGGAGGAACTTCAGCATGTCAATATTTCTGAACACCCTAGAAGTATGCTTGTTACTGATACATATCGAGACACCACCACCTTTGGCCCTTGTCTGAGCAGCTACTGGTCTAAAAGTGTGGAAGGCACTGAAACCTTGGACTGCTGGGGCACTCTCTGTCACTTTAAATCATGTCTTGGTAACTGCAGAAATTTACAAATTCTTGAGTGTGAGGATGGCTTGGAGGGACAAAGTTTTTTACTTAAGCTCCTGGCACTGAGCCTTAACACCTTGAGGTTCAGTTGAGTTGATTTTGCTATGTCAAAATATTTGTCAATTTGCACTGCCTAAAAAAGGCACTATGGGGTGGATCAAGTTTTAGCCAGTATTTGAGAGCCTAGAGGGAAAAGGTGCAGGCCATCATTGACAAAGGAACTTGGTCTGTTAACCATGACCTCCCAAGTTGACAAATACCGGATCCCCTTAGAATGACATCAGAAAGACAGCCAGTTGTTGAAATCATTCACTTTTTGCTCATATTGTAGCATCATCCTTGGTGATGTAATATGCTGCTCAATGCTAGGCTTATACCAGCCTGAAACACATAGTCTGAAAGCTCCATAAGGTCTCTCTTCATATACAGTCTAGGGAGGTACATCTCAGGTCATATGCACCTACATGGACTATGATAGAATCAAACTAGTACCTGTGGCATAAATACCAGAATGCGTGTATGATTTGATGAAGCTGGCTCCAGATAAGCTACTAATAGTTATCTTCTCCTAGTTCAGCCTGGTTAGAGGGGCATCAGTATATCTTACAATGGAGTCACCTATGATGAGAGCCTTGGGAAGTTGGTTTGCTTGTCTTAGGGGCTTAGTGCTTCGGGCTCCACTGAGGGTGACAGTATGTGTGATGTTGGGTGTTGTTTTTTCTGAGTGCCTTTGGGCTTGCTGAGGCATAGCTTAGACAACAGGCAGTCTAGACCATTTTTTTTGTTTAGAAAGATTGCTTTCCAGTGCCTCAGCACACATTAGTCTATGTGAGGTTCATATTACATTATCGAAAGATAACGTAATCCAATGCTCAGAACTTCGAAACGGCCGCATATCGAAACGTTTAGCCTCCACACCCCCTGCTAAATATATATTCCAACTCTGAGACCACACTACAGTGAGGAAAGGGCAAATATCCCAATCTTCACTGTACTGCTATACCACAATGCGATCTTCAAAATGCGGCCGTTTCGAAGTTCTGAGCATTTGATTACGTTATCTTTCGATAATGTAACAGGAACCCGTCTATGTGTGTGCTGTTCGCTGTGTGCTATGTGAGGTAGGTGTTGTGTATGTGTGGTTTTGACAACCTGATGTGCGCTTGTATGGAATGGTTTAGCCTCCAGTGTCATTGTGTAGGTACACCTCTTGCATACTATGTCTGCTTCTTTAAGGATTAAGTGGTTGTTGGTAAACATGAGACAAGATGCCCATATCCACCAAGCTAACTACAGAGAAGTTAGGAAATTACATATCCATACTGTCCAGTACTTTGATTGCTGAACTGCAAGAGGGATGGTGTATTGGGGTTAGAAGGCTATTCAGGGTGCTCTGTTGGTGAAGACTAAGAAGGATGCTTTACTTGAGCAGATTACGCTTAACAGTACTAAATTCTACTAACGATAATGTTTACATAATACTGAATTCTATTAAATCTGTAGATATTGCCACTCAATGCCTGATTAGCTGCTCTAAGCCTGTCAGCATGCAAGGTATTTGCTCTATACTGTTGCTTTACAGAGTACAATTTTATGGACTGTTCTACAGGGAAAATTTGCTTTCTATATGCTTGCTATTGTACATGGGACCAATAACCTACTCAAACATTAAACATTATAGCAGCGAAGAAAAAGCAGAAAACTAATGAGTCCTCTGTCCAATAAAATGACTACACTGTAAGTTCTTTTGTGTATTTCTCAACTCAGACAGCCAAGAAAAACACGTGCACAAGATGAATAAACCTAGTCTTCCTAATGTGAAAACACAGCAGAAGAGACCCACATGTGCAATGCTACCACAAATCAGTTGAACAACTAGCTGGAAATCCCTTGCTAAAAGTGTTTTCAAGACAGTCTTACAGCAAACAGTGAGAGGAAGAGCACTGATTTTTTACAAAAGACAGTGAAATGCACACATAAAAGCAGGAAACAGTAGTGATCACTCAAAATAACTTAAGCAAGTGTGATTTAGCAATCAAAGGTATTTAACTTTGCCTGGATGGCTTTGGATACAAGTAAAACACTTCCGCAATGCAGGCTAGAACTCCAAGCTTTGCTGAGCTCTAGGACAATGAACAGGAGACAATATACAGTAAAGGAGGTTTACTCAAGAGAAATACTGGTTTGCTGAGTGGGCACTCTGTATTATGGATCTATGGAACAGAACAGGTGGAAAGAGTACATAAATAGCTTATACAACAAAGAAAAGCAAAGAAAGAGGGGAGGGAGGTACTTTGAAGATCAGTTTACCATAAGGGGTGGAGGCCAGAGACACAGCATTATAAAATCACCACAGGAAAAGAGAGACAGTGTTAGTAAAATTTTTCAAGCAGGCTGGCTAGAGAGGAACAATCAGGCTGGTTAGAGATGCAGCCAATGAAATAAAGCCAATATTGGAGCTCTTGCAGAAACTTTAGCTTAATGTGTTTGTTGGGGGTGGGGCAGACACAAAATGCAACTTTAAGCAGAATATAAAAGCAGTGATTCACAAATTGGAGTTGAGACAATTCTCTCACAATTGATCTTCTACTACAGATTAGACTATGTGGAAATCTACAATTACATTGTTTACAGATAAATGCAGAAATAAATTACTAAAGCTCACATCTGGTAGCAGTAAACAGCTCTGTCACAGCTGTGAATTAAACTACAAGACTATGACCCAAGCAGGGTTTAAAATACACATGGTTAGCTTTTACAGGTAATTCTACTTGTGGAAATAGAAGTGCAGAAAACTGTAGAAACAATCTCCCTACAATTGCAAATCTGTGAACTGAAATACAAGGCTAAGGTCCCAGAACAAATTAAAATGCAAACAGATAACCTTTTAGATAAAACATGGAAAAAAGCAGAAATGTATGCAGTAGTATCACTGCACAGGTCACTGAACGTGCAACTTAAACATTTAAGCAGAACTTGAATAATTCTATTTCCTTTTTGATGAAAAGTTAGTTACTCACACTTCCACTCCTCTCCAAGTCTTGGAGAGAAGACACTTGGTGGGGATAGCTCTGTGCTGAAAACAGCAGGCTAGCTAGAGATGCAGCCAATCAAATAAAGCCAATATTGAGCTCTTTCAGAAATTTTAGCTTAATGTGCTAGTGGGGGGATGGGGCAGACACAAAATGAACATTTTTAGCAGATACATTTAGTTTCTTTCTAAACATTAATGACAAAGTTGGGTATATGCTTTTACAGTCCACCCACAAGTTTAACAAAGTCAAGAAAAGTCCTGTAGGTTTCAGCCACTTTTCTTGCAAAACCATATTTCACAAATGTGATTGATGCTTTATTGTCTCCCATGTATTCACTAATTTCAGTGTTGCTGGTTTTCCTGTTCCATCTCACAAAACTAGACTCCGACTCAAGCCAAAGGTACTCATCATTCTTCTAGTAAACCCCTGTGCTTTTCTCCATTCTCAAGTATTTTCCTTTGGAACACTGGAAAATGTTTCACTGCCAAGGTATCTCTATGTGCTTTACTGTCAGAAGAATGAGAAGCAGAGTCCCCTTTTGCTTGCTGTCTCACTTGTTTGGGTAAATTGTATTCCTTCCTTAGCCTGTTCTGCATCAAAAATATCTGATTCTCCAGGAAAAATATTCTGGAGATAGCTGGATACAGCAGTTTGAATCCCACATCTGCCTCTTGATGCTCCCTGAATATTGGGACACATTTGCTGCACTTCTGGCCTGGTATACCATGAAAAACCATTTTCTATAAAACCCTCTACTGTCTACAGTTTTTAATACTTTGCCCTTCTGACACAGTTTTGACAGGATCAACTCTTTCAGCTGGCATGACTGCATCTTTACTAATACTGGTCTTGGCTGCTTTCTCATGGTCAGGTTTAGAGCATACACTCAACATGCCCTTTCAATTAACAAATCCTGCTGTGGAACACCAGCCAGTTGCTTATTTGTGCTTTCATAAAATTAATATACTCTGCTCCTTCCAGTTTCTCTGGTACATCAAAAATCACATGTTTTCAATATGTGTTCTGTTTTATCTCTGTTGTTTTTTGAGACAGCTCTTCTTGAGAATCTTCAGACTCACCAAACGTTTTCTTTATTCCAAACTCTGATTTTTGCAGTTTTATCAGTTCATTTGAACAGCTAAAGCTTCTTCTACTTTTTCTAGCCTTTTGTTGTTTGAATTGTTATACTGAATCACCTCTGAGTACATTTGATTTATTTTTTTCCTCTAAATTACTGGAAGCCATCTCTTGAACAAAAACCGAAGCTTGAAGTGCTTTTTGCTGAACCGCTGATGAATTCCTTCCAGACAGTGTTTTTGCTTCACTTTTTCTGGTTTATTTTCTTTCGAGTTTTCTAAATTTCTTTTTTTGCTGGCATTCATGCAGTGTACTTGTTAGTCAGTAACTGAATTTTACCCAAAAACAGTTTCAATGGCATTCCTTTCTTTCTGTTTCTGTGTCACACTTGGAGAGCTAAAGTTAAACTGTTGACCAGTATGCAGCCATCTTGGCAATCCGAAAAGATAAAATGTTCTCTGATATTTCATCTCCCATTTCCAGGAGTCTGCTTACTGATTAGTAATCATATACTTTAATGATTTCTAGAATCCAGCATTAGTTAATATTTTGTAGAGTTTTAGTACACTGGAACATGAACAAGGAACAGGATGAAAGTGTAGGTCATAGCTACACATCAACCTTCAGTCAGCAAGTTCTACTGCCAAAGTCAAGGTCATCTCTTGCACGTGTAACAGAAGCATTAAGATAGGCACCCATGCTGCCAATGTCACTCTCAGAATTGTATGCAGGAGGCAAATATTACAAATAATATCAATCCTTTCCAAACAACTAGCACTATGCTAAATATCCAAACTGGGGTGCTTTGTGGAAGTGAATGACTAATCATATCAGCTGCAAACTTTTTAAAGGCCATCAACACAGGACATATATGCCCAGATACATAGGAATTCAAAGGAACCAGGTAACTGAAATGGGATACTGTCCTATATATTAAAATAGGAGCACATCAGTCTACTAGTATTCAAGAAAACTCAGTGAATTAATGTACTCACCACAAGGCAGTGACCAGGCCAGTGCCATGATTAGGTCTCCCAAGTAGTTGGGATGTCGGACAAAACCCCACCAACCTGACACAAGCAAACGCTTTCCTGTTGCTGTAGCTATAGTCTGCAAGTCTGGAAGGGGTTTAAAAAATTAAGAAGGGTTAGCCAGCTAACTAATCACAAATTATTTCATGACAAAATATGCACTATAAATGCCACTTTCTCAAACAAATGTAATGCAGAAATCTAAGCATTATTTGGACTATGTACTACTCTAAAATGTTTACAGTGTGGTAAATAGGTAAGCCTGCTCATACAGCATAACCCTTTTCAAGTGGCAAACAACTGTTAATTACGAACAATACTAGGTAAAACAAAAACAGCATAGTTTATGTTTCAAAGGGCATTAAGCTAATAAACCCAGACAACAGCTTCTGGTACAACACAGTGATATGACAAAATATGTCAAAACATGGATGCTAGATACAATGAACAATCATCTTGGTGTAGCCCTTCCAGCCAAAGAGTAGAGTTTTTTTTTTCATACTTCAATGAAATGCTTACTCAAAAGGCAAATGCACTTCAAGGATGATTCAAACGAAGTCACACACAGGCTCTGCCACTAGTGAAGCAACTTAAAAATGTAAGTAATTTACATATGCGTCTGTCTGTCAAGTATTTTGGAGATAAAACCAATACTTTGCCAATTTCACCTTATCAGCAGTACAGCTCTAACAAAGGATTTACAATGCTATATACAATCTAGACACCCAAGTTTTAATCCCACAGCTCTCACATGTACAAGGTGACAGGTTAGCCAGGAGTGATTCCCAATTTTGGTAGCAAAGAAACTGAAAGTCTCTAATACATTACTCAAGTACCTATAACACACTATACTAGCAAGTAAACAGCTGCATAGACTCATCTGTACCCCATATGAACAAGTTCAGGGCAAAACCCAGAAACAAACCCACAAGGTGAAATCATAAAAATTAACAAACTTTATAATAAAAGGAAAATAATTTATTTTGACCAAAACTAAGAAAAGTAATTCCCAGATTGTTAGAGCATCTTGTCACTGAAATAAAAAACTTAGGAGCTTACTAAAATTCACCAAAGCCAAGTTTGAGGCTAAAACAGCCACTAATGCCAAAGACAAATGCAAGTCATTTATTAGTTATGCTTGTAATCTCAAAATTGCAATGCAGAAATGCACTGAGCTGATTGTGAATGATATTAGATACACTAAGACTGAATATATAACTAACCTACTTGGCCAATAAATTTAGCTCTAACTTTACCATCTCTCCCCTCTGTCTATCCCCCAAGATATACCTGAAACTGGCTGACCTCCAGCTACCACACAAGACCAAATCCTAAAAGTACTATCAAAAGCTAAAAATACTAGATTGGTGGGTCCATGGATGCACCATAAATAGTTTGAAGCACGACTTCTACACAACACCAACGACACTGTTCAGTCTCAGCCTCTATACAGGTTTGTACCACGTGAATGGAGAACAGCTATAATCATTCTCTGACCTTCCACAGACCCAGGCAATTACAGAACCAGAGTTCTGACCAGCCTCACATGCAAAGCCATGGAAAGACTTATCATGGAATTAATCAGGACATAGGGAGCCTACAAACACAAGACCAGTCTCAGTGTGGACTCAACAAGGGCAGGTGATGCTTACTGAACCTGGTGAATTTTTTTTGAAAAGGTCACCAAAGCAATGGCTAAAAGCAAAATGGTACACACCACATACCTCAGCCTGGTCAAAGCTTTTGACACAATTCTCTACTCAGGCAGAGTAGAAAAGCTAAATAAACTGGGAATAAACCTCTTGTTACCTGCTGGATTGCCAACTGGCTCACCAATTGGATGCAGGTAATCAAAATTCATAAATTCCAACGCCCTGGATCAACTAATCCATAGTCCCACCAGGGGCTCCAATATCCTAGACCTGGTCATTACCAACATGGGAAATCAATGCTCCACACCTATGGTCACCCCCTCGTTAGTCAGGTCTGACCATAAGCTAATCACCCTTAACATCCACATCCCACCCCCACCCCCCAGTAAAGAAACCACCATAAAAAACTTCTCCAAAGCCAACTTCATGCTACTCAAGTCAGAAGTGACAAACTTCATGACACCCACGCAGACGGGAACTGAAAGTTCAACTGCTGAATCCTACACTAAGGCACTGTACGAGCACATCCACTCATGCATGAATCGTGCCATCCCAAATAGAACCAAAATGCTCTCATCCAAAAAAGGAAGCCAATCTGGTGGTCCCCTGCCATAAACAAACTTTACAACAAAAGGAAGAAACTTTTGCAGAAAAGAGGAAAATCCCAGGATGCAAAACTCCCTTACTAGCCTCAGTAAGAAACTGAGATGCCTCATAAAATCCTCCAAAGCTAGTTATGAAAATAAAATTGCCAAAGATTCCAAAGACAACCACAAAGCATTCTATAACTATGTCAAGAATCTAAATGGCAATGCTCAGATCTGCTCTGAGCTAAAACAGAATGGCATTAAATATACTGATCCGAAGGATATTGCCAATATCCTGGCAGATCGATTCAGTGCCAACTTCACCCCCCTCTCACCCCCTAAATGGCCCATCTTAATACCGGAAGATTGCCAAATTCCAGTAATAACGGCCACACAGGTACAAAACGCACTCTCTAAAGTCAAGAATACAGCATCCATGGGACCAGATGACATCCCGGGCTGTGTACTACATGAACTACAATATGAACTGGCACCTCACCTAAGTGTTATGTTTAATCATAGCCTCACCTCAGGTTTCTTGCCCACTGAGTGGCGCAGAGCTACAGTTATCCCAATCCACAAGGGGGGATCCACCTTGGATCCCGGAAACTACCGTCCCATCAGTCTGATAAGTCTTATCTGCAAGGCCATGGAGCGTATTATCATGGAACTTATAAACAAAGACATTGGCAACCTTCAAACACTGGACCCCACCCAGTTTGGGTTTGTGAAGGGCCGATCTTGTCTCCTGAACCTGATTGACTTCTTTGAATCAGTCTCCAGAGCCATGGACAAGGGTAAGGTGGTCCACACAGCCTATCTAGACCTTGCCAAGGCCTTTGACACCATCCCCCACTCTGGAATCATAGATGAACTTACTAAGTTGGGTATTAATCCCTATGTCACCCAATGGGTTGCTAAATGGCTTACTGATAGAACCCACACTGTAAAAGTAGCCGACTCCAAATCCAGCTCCAGACAAGTGACAAGTGGAGTACCTCAGGGTTCAGTCCTGGGGCCGCTCTTGTTTGGCATCTACTTCTCTGAAGTACAGGTCAACACTAAGGGACTCTGGCTAACAAAGTTTGCAGATGACTGCAAACTGGGAGCCATTATTGAATCCCCAAATGATGTGGATACTCTACAAAAGGGCCTTACAGAAACAGATGCTTGGTGCCAGAGCCATGGGCTCAAGCTCAATGCCAAGAAATGTATTGTTATCCCCTTTGGGAAAAAACATGTATCCATGAATTACCATATAGGTGGCAGTACACTAAACACAGAAAGTGTGATAAGAGACTGGTCTCACCTTCGATAACCACATCGCCACAACAGTCAGGAAATCCTTCTATGTGGCACACCTCATCACGAAGGGCTTTTCATCCAGAAAAAAGGAGGTCATTGTCCCACTGTACTCATCCCTCATTAGACCCATTATAAAATACAACGCCCCATTTGGTATGTACCTCTCAAGACATCTGCAACAACTGGAAAGGCCTCAGAAATACCTCACTAAAAGAATCACAGGCATAAAGCAGATGCCCTATGCTGACCGCCTTAAAAAACTCCAGCTATACTCTGTCGCATATCGTCTACTCAGAGGCGATCTCTGCTTAACATACAAGGCCATGTCAAACCCAGAGCTGTTGGACATGCTACACTTAAAGAAATCCCAATCCCTCAGAGCTACACGCTCCAGGGATCTAAACCTTGTCATCACAATAAACAAAACATGCTGGAGGGATAGGTTCCTGACCCAGAGACTCCCCAGACTCTGGAATAGATTGCCCATACATGTCAAGCAGAGTGCCTCTTTGGACCTCTTCAAGAGGAACCTTGACGATTGGATGGGAGAAAGGAAATTCACCCCAGGGATCACGTCAGTCACCCTGCTAGATAGGGGTCCAGGAAAGTAAATAATGTGGGAAGAAACAGCCAGGGAATTGTTATGGCTAGGCTTGTATAGGCCCTAGGGCTGATAGCCTAGTACCAACCTATGAACCTATGAAAATAGTGGAAATTACCTCCACAAAGAGACCAGTCACCAGTGGAGTCCCCTGGTGTTCTGTGCTGGGACCTCTCTTGTTTGGCATCTACTTTTCTGTAGTAAAAGTCAATACCAAAGGGCTCTGGCTGACTGCAAGCTAAGAGCAGTCACTGAATCCCCAAATGGCTTAACTATCCTGCAGAAAGGTTTGTCTCAAATAAATAACTGCTGTCAAATTTTTGTTTGAAACTAAATACCAAAAATGCATTATTGTATCCTTTGGGAAGTCATCTACTCCAGGGGAATACCACACTGACAACAGGCCCTTAAGAGATGACCCAGTTGCTCAGGATTTGGGAACTTATGACCAATGTGTCTACTGCTGTAATGAAGTCCTTCTATACTGCACAGCTTATAAGGAATTGTGTCTAGATCTAGAGAGGTCATCGTCCCGTCTACCCAGCCCTCATTAGGCCAGTCATTGAATGTAATGCTCCCTTTGGCATGTATCTGTCCAGACACATGCAATAACTAGAACTCCCACAGAGATACCTTACTAAAAGGATACAAGACCTAAGCACCATGTCCTAAATGGACCAACTCAAAGCCCTGTCACTATACTTGGTGTCCGACAGACTGCTAAGAGATAACCTGTGTCTGTCATACAAGGCATCCTCGGACCTATTACTATGTATTTTATGCATATTAGCAAATCAAATGGCATCAGAAATACTCTGCCTAAGGATCTAAACCTCTTTTGTACCATCAACAGAATGGTTTGGAGGGACAGGTATATTTCAAAGAGGATACCACTGCTATGGAACAGATTTCCCATCCACATAAAACAGAGTTCATCCATGTCTGTTTTCAAGTGCAACTTAGATCTATGGATGGGAAACAGAAAATTTACCCCTCCCCCTGGACTTCCCTCTGTACTACTTATGGACAGATGCAGCTGCTAAATGCTTTATCCCATCCATGGGTCTCTTAAAATCATCTATGGTATGATCCCAGTTATTCTCATTGGGATAATACATAACTATTGACCACGAGATGGGTAAAGCCAATCCAAAACCAAATGGGATTGGTTACTTTGAGCACAAAAAGAGAAACTCAATAGGCTTAAAATGGCCCACAAGGACAGCCAGCCTAGTATTTACTTATGAAGCTATATGGAAAGGTTCCATTTTTGAAAGGCTGCCATTTGGGAAAGTATTAGTATTTCCAGTAGTGTGGATATATTTTGGTGTAACATGACTGATTTTCTCAATGGCTAGATGGTGTTATTAAGGATGTCATCCTGTTTTTGGACCAGATGAAGAAATGCATGATTCCAGGTTAGAGGCAGTACTTCAGACCATCACAAATTCTGCTTTATATAATAATGTGTGGTATCAAGATCACATATAAGGAACAGCAGAGCACTAGCAGAGTTACAAGATCAAACACTAGGCATGTTTAACTACTTTGGCAAGTCTGTACCAGATCTTTAGACAATGCTTAGTAGTTTAACAGACTTGTTAAAGAAAAATGTCCTATGGTCTTGAGGACGTGCTCAAACCTAATCATGCAGCACAGTGAAAGAAACATGGACAGCTCCAGTGCTAGTCTGCTAAAATGTCACTGAAAGTACAATAGTGAGTGCTGATGCTAGTAAGCAGTTTCACAAAACTCAGTGGCCCTGTTTACCATTTACACAATGGCAGATCCACCATTTAGGGGATAGGAGTAGGAACCCATCCTGTAGCAATACTTTTCAAAGATCTGTTATGCTGACCACCATTACACAACTGTACTTTGTTTACCATAAGAATAACTAATACAGGAAATTCATAACATAAATCGCTCCCCCAGATGTGGTTGGTTGGTCTTATGTCCTGTAGGACTGTGGTAGCAAATCCTGTTCTACTTCTTAACTGGATAGTCAGCTTATAACACCTGGAATGGATATCCAATCAGTAACTTCACAGGCACTTATGTCATAAACATTCTTTTAAGAAATCTGTTAGACTGGATGGTGACCTGTGAAGTCAGCCCTGACATCTCCCTTAAAAATCTTGCTATATTTGTCATAAAAAAGTAAATTAAAATGACCAGCTATGCCAGAGAACTGGATGGTGTCTATCACTGGTAAAAGACACAAATAACAAGTGCCTAGTATATCTGAATGTTTTAATTTTATGAAGAACAACTTTGTGATTCCAAATATTGAGTGGTGGACTGTCCAAAAGGGCACTACTATCAACTAGAAAAATATTTTTTTTTTTTTAGTTTCTGTGGGAGGCAAAGCTTCCAGCCCCCACTTAAATATAGTCAATTCTGAAGTTAAAACATCTTGGAGAAATGGAGTCATAGAAATGGCCTTCATGAATTCCTATGACCCCTTACAAGCAGAGGATGCTGGATGACTGTGAGACCTTAGCAGCAGGATCCCCCTTAAAGGAATACTCCATCATCTCCTGCAGTTTAACTCAACCTTTAGGCTGCTTTTCCCCATATAATATGGTGCCAGAAACATGTTTGTACTTTATAAAACTTTTGATTCCAAAGCAAAAAAATTAAAGGAAGGGAAAGCCTACATACTTTTTTTAAAGCTTAACTTCTTACATATTATGCAGAGGAATTTGTCTCCACCTGTATGACACAGAGAAATCTGTAGTTTACCCTGCCAGATACTGCTGACAATCTTATACCAGTAATTGGTACTGCTGATATCAGGAGTTCAGCATGTGCTATAAAAAGACAAGAGCGATGTGAAACTGTTTTCCACAGTCTTTATTGTAGATTGAAGAGAACTTACAATGATACACAGCTGCTTCTAATGTAGCCATGCCTTTTATAGCAGAACAAAGCAATTAGATCAGTCAATGGTTTAATAGCAGTTGTCACCACTTCTGACAAATTTACATAAGCAGCAAAAATGCTAAGCTTTAAATATCGGTTGTTTATACTACTTTACATATTAAGATGACTTAAATGTAGTATGAAAGATGTCTAACATTTAAAGAAAAGTCAAAAATAATTGTTCTTGTAATTATTGTAAAGTATCAGTATATTTACCATGTTCATGTCCCACCCCCAACAACAGGACAGAACTGTCCAGATCAGGATTTCTCTGCAGGAATCCTATCAACTAGGTGCACTGATACTGTTTATAATAAAGTCTTTTAAGCTTTCTTGTGACATCCTTCCAGAGAAGGATGCATATGTGGTGCACAGATCCATGGTAAGAGACATGTTCCACGAACTTTAAGTCAGTCCTTACACAGGTGGAGTGCACAGACATTTTCTAGTCTACAAAGGAAATGTAACCATTGATGCGACCATGATATACAGTTGAATTTACATTAGCATACATGTGCTATGTCCACTTTTATTAAAACATTAGGAAATGGAAATCAGAAGCACTTTTATTTCTTTCTCTCTCTCTCTCTATATATATATATATATATATATATATATATATATATATGTGTGTGTGTGTGTGTGTGTGTGAAGTACTTGTGTGCAACACACATCTTACATGTAGGTATAGAAACATAAGGCTGTGTACGTATAATGGAGAAACAGATTATGTGTGTGTGTGTGTGTGTCTGTGTTTCTATACACACCTGTGTGCATATATAACTTGTGACACTTCACCTCCCAATCTGCAGTTAAGAACTTTTTCATGTAAAAAAAATCCCTTTAAAGTATCTATTGTACACTGTAACCATCAAAATTGTCTACTAATTTGGTATAAAAGACTCACTTTAATGTATGTGTATTGCAAAGTGCAGTTAATTCATTGTTTAAATCTTGAGATGTCTCCATTAGAAATATAGAAATGCTTTTGCTTTAATAGATGTTTTGCACATTGTCATAATAACTTTTTATGTAGAACCACAGAGCTTTTCTCCATGGGTATCCACTGAAAAAGGGTTTTAATCCCCAATTGAACTTTCCCAGTAAACAAATGCAAGTAAATACATAAACAATGGGAGTGTTGGGGCTGAAGTTCCAGGCACACATGTATGAAATAGGCCCTGCTGTTTCTACTTCCACTTTAGTCTAAAATCATGCGTTACTGTGTTACTGAAACATTAAAATGGCAACTTATAATTTTCAGTTCCATGTTCACTAGACACATAATCCAGCACAGAGTACATGTGAGTTACAGTACAGCTAAATTACCAAGCAAAGAGAGAGTGAAACACTGACACAAGGAAACCAAACAATTTTTCCGTTAATCAATTTATTAACCATAGGTTCCTTGATTGTGGCATTCAAGCAGAACACATATGTGGTAAGGAGTGCTGCATACGAAAAACAATTGACATATGAATTGAATAGGAAGACTAAAATCACAACACAGAGCAAACAAGATGTGGCTGAAGTGTATGAAAACAGGAGTCACAGCGACGTAGATTTTCCTGTGCAACACTGGAAAAGGGAACACTTTATAATCCCGAAATTCTGAAATATCGAATTTCAGAATCCCGAGATTATAAAGCCGAAAGCTCAAAATTCCCAAACCTCAGAAGCGCGAACGTCAAAATTGCGAAGTCCGGAGATGTTGAAGTAGCACTTCTGGTGTTGCGGTTTGTGAATGGAAAGCTGGAAGTTCACATAAGTATTTATATGTAAGGGTTTTGGTTAAGGGCTTTAGTGTGTGTCAGTGTGTTTTGTTACTGTGATGTGTGTGTGCGCAAGTGGAATGTAGCTTGTATGGTGGTGTTTTTGTGTTTGTTTGTGTAGTGCGACCTTGAAGTTAGTATATTTAAGTAGGGGGGTGTGGGGGGCTTGTCCCCCTGCTTGTATGTAGTGTAGGTTTGTGTGTTTGTGTGTGTGTGGGGGAAGGTGTGTGTATGTGTGTGGTGTATGGTTATTGTACGATTCACGATTTTGAAATATGCGCTTCTGGGGTTTCGGGATTTTAAGGTTTCAGCTTTATGATCTCGAGATTCTGAAATTCGGTATTTCAGGATTTCGGGATTATAAAGTGAACCCCTGGAAAAACACTTGGAAAACATGGGCTGACAAAATACACCATAATGCTTCTTAAAAATATTAAGTGCATTATCACCATATTACACTTTAGGAGGAGAAAACAAATGATTAGCATAAACTCTTGAATTTGTGCTGTGCCTTTTTAACACCGCAGACCAGAAGAAAAGCCACTTAAACACCAACCAGCAAGGAAGAACACAGGAACACAGAAATTGGATATTTGTTGTATTTAATGGGCCAGGTTTTTGAGTATGTTATTTTGATGAAGTTTGAAAAGATGAAAGTGAACGTTAAAGTATTTTGTACACTAATTCCTGTGTTCTTCCTTGCTGGTTGGAGTTTAAGTAGCTTTTCTTCTGATATTTTTGGATTACCACTGTTGGAATTGTGGTTATTTGGTTTTGCTGTGGCTCCACTATCCCAAGGCCAATGCAGCAAGAGATGAACTTTTGGATGTCTCCATTATCATACGCCAGGTACATCTGAATGCAGCATGTTACAAATTTTGTTGGACACTATGGGGGAAATGCAAAAATCTTTATGCCAACTTGTTTACAAAGAAACAAATTCTTGGTTGACAAGATGCAAGTCGGCTAGTTTTGAGGATGACTGTGTTACAGTAATTGATAATAATTATTCTGGTGCACATTCCCCTAATAGAGAAGTTAACATGAATTTTAGAGATGTAGCATCCATTTTAAAACTTAATTATGATCTGTGTATAACTACTGGTCAATTTATGAATAACTGCACTGATAAGGAATAGCTCTGCAGTGGCTTGAATAAATTACTGAAGAAATATAGAGCTCTAGGTATAGAAAATAAATATTTTGAAAGCTGCATCCATTTAAAGATTATTTCAAGTGTCTGAAAGGAGTTACTGTGACAGATCCGTTCTTCGCTACTTTAACCGAGTTCTTTAATAGCACTGCACTTGACTTTTTGAAGTTGCTAGTTAAGAACAATGCTAGCAACATGAAAGGAGTCAAAGAGAATAAAATGAATGTTGATCAGCAAATTCAATCTGTTCTATTCAGAGTACCTATTTTCAAGTCAGAATATGAAAAATACATCGCGACAATTAGAAGAGTATGAAAAAACATTTACTGTTCGTAAAAATAAGAAATTGCAAAGGGATATTCTTGCTTATGAATCTCATACAGCTTAAATAATATTTGATTCAAAATATAAGAGTAACAGTCATGGTTTATGTACTAAGGGCATAATCAAGTGCAATTTAATGTTAAAGAACATAGCTCCTTTAAGCCGAACCACCAATCGGAATCCAAAGAAGGTAATATACTGAGTAAAGAGCTTAAATTAATCTCTGAGATGTTAAATGGAGAATGTGAAGGTGAGGCAGCTGAGAGTCAACAGAATAGCAATATAGATATTCGAGAACTTCCATTACATTCTTCTAAACACAATAGATCATCTGAGACTGTGAATTCTGGTGCAAGTCCAAAGATTTGTTTTACAGAAGAGAGACGAGAAATCGCAAAGGAGTCAGACAATGAAAACCCAAGGGCAGAATGGGTCAGACTCCTCAATAGACAATTAGAGAAGTACAATGCAAGACTTTTTAATTTGCCTCGTTTTAAATTAAGTTTAACACATGAAAATTTGCTAAAACTGGGGTTAAATTTTGTTCCTTCTAGAAGAGCTGATTTGCCAAAAACTACTTTAGATTTAAAACAGTTTACGCAGAAACTGAATTTCAGATATGCTTTAAAGGATGTTAATGTGAGAAATTCTATGTTTGTAAAACCTTCTATATGCAATCCTATGTTGATGCATACTTTAAAAACCTTTGAAACTGTTTGTGAAAAAGAAATGAGTGTTACTGTATAATAAAAGCAAAAAGCCTTATTTTAATCTTACACAAACAGAAAGGTCTCAGAGAACGTATGAATAATAAGGAGTTTAGAGTGATGAAAGCTGACAAGGGGGGAGGGCTTGTTTTAATGGATCAGAAAATTCACATTACAAGTGTTGAAAAAATGTTGAAAAATGAAGACAAATATTTATTAGGGAAGGCAAGTGATATACAGAAAAGTTATATGACTGTTTATTTGTTCTTATATAAAAAATTCATGGATGGTAATTTAGATATGGAAATGTATAATTTTTGTAAGATAGACAATCCCAAAATAGGTTTGCTATTTGGGATACCTAAACTTCACAAAGATCTTAAAAACCCTCCCTTCAGGCCAATCATGTCAGCTCCACGGTAAATTACACAAGGAATTTCTTTACTGTCGCATGTAATACTTAATCCAGTAGTACAGTAGTTAAAGTCGTACATTAAGGACTCCTGAGACTTTTTAGATAAATTTAGAGTTTTTAACTCTACATATAAGGTTGACCCTATTAAGACTTGTACTAGTACTACAGACATTTGCTCATTATTCATGTCTATACCTGAAAAAATTGGAGCTGAACATGTCAGAGATTTTTTAATAAGTTTTCTAAAATTCAAGCAAATACATTTTTACTGCAGCATGGTGGAAGTGTTATTAGAGAATAACTATTTTAAATTTAATAATAAGTTTTATAAACAAAAAGGCGGTGGTGATGGGTACTCCGGCAGACCTGCAGACGCCAATGATGTTTAAGGCTGGTGAGAATATAAAATTTTAAATCCCATAATGAGTATTTTTAAAGTAATTTATTACAAATGGTTCGTAGATGACTTGTTCTTAATAATAGAAGGAACATGTGAGAATTGTATGGAACTAGTAAATTTATTAAATCAGAGATCAGAATTTGAAATAGACTACTGGGGAGAGTGGTACCTAGTTAATTTTTTGGATGTATCTTTGGAATGGAATTATGTGTTAAAACAGTTTGATAGTAGTATTCATAGAAAAGAAACATTCACTAATAATTACTTACATCATAAAAGTAATCACCCCATGTTTACGAAAAAGTATCTCCCAAGAGGACAATATATATATATATATATATATATATATATATATATATATATATATATATATAAGTATAAGTTATGGCACTGTGATGTGGTAACTGTTGAAGCACTTTCAAACTGTAGCAGTAGCATCTATTCTCCTGCTTTATCCACACTATCCTCAGATTTGTATCTTTTACACCCTCCTATCTCATTACTTCCTTTGACCTATCTTTGTCTCCTTCTACTAGCTTCATCCTCTCTTTTTCTCTCTCTCTCTCTTCAGAGCACACTCAAGCAAATCTGCAGTCTGCGGCTACCACTCCACCCATACAGTATAAGAAGGAATCAGTACTGCAAACTAAACAAGGATATACATTTTGAGCCTCAAGAGCGGGGTGAGTCCACCCAGGCATTCTACTTGTATGTTTTATGAGAGTGAAGCTATTACATTAGCAGTATTTCTTAGTAAATCTCAGCTTGCTAATAAAACTGTCTGTTGTAGCCTTGTGCACCCCCCCCCCAGCTAGTACAGTAATCCTAACTGTCCAAAAGACAGTAAACATTTAATTCAGATCCCTGTGACTAAATTAACCATCAAGCAGCCCTCTCAGTGCTTTCTGCCTTAGTTTGTATCACTTGGAGGCCCACCTGTTTATTTGCATCTCTATACATTCCCCTTCATTGCTAATGTATCTCCCTACTCTAATATGTGCACAAACTGGTTACTAATCAGCAAGTCAATGTGAAGACACACTCCCAACCTTAATAAACTTTGCTGTCTCTTCTCTCCTTCACTTTACAGGTAGTTTGAATTATTACTTACCCCCTCTGAGGCCTTCACTGATTGCCTCTCTGGTTTCTTTGCATTCCACTTGGTTTACACCCCTTGTGCTATCTCCCTCCCCCAACACTAAGTCTATATTAGAATCCTGCTAAGTATGGAGCCATCTTAAAATTTCTAGTCTCCCACCAGGGCACAAGTGCTCTTCTGCAATTACATTCTGCTTGCTGGTAAGCCATTAGACCTCAGGAATTTGTTTAAAGTGTTCAGATTTGAAATGTAATACTTTTTTCTCTTGTCTTGGTGGGCTCTGCCCCGCTCCGTTCACCCTCGCTAACGCTCGGGCTCTCTCTGCTCACTTGTCCTGCCCCCTATTCCCTCCCGCCCCCACTACCTCTACATTTATAGTAATCACAGCCACACCCACAGCTCACCCTCACATCATCTCCACCAATCACAGCTCCTCAAGTCATATCACATTATACCACACCAACTTGCTCCACACAAAATACTCCCAATCACTCTCATTCCCACTAGGCATTTTTTACATCACCCACACTACTTCCACATCCACATATAGTGCAACGCTATAATTCCTATTCAGACCCCTCACCTAGAACCAACTTAAACTTTATAACCATGTCTATCACACAACTAAGTCTAGTCTGTCTTCTCATAATTCTTTACAATACCACAAGTTATCACTCTAGCAATATCCCTAAACTTAGTAGCACAACACGACATTATGCACTCTCATATACAGACACCACACATTATAATAATATCTGCCCACAATTGTTCAAGAACTACATAACGGACTAATTCAGAACTAAACACATATGCTCTCATTCCTACTCCAAAAAAGCACAATACTTTCTCACACTCCTCTCCAAACTCCAACATTTGTATCACCATTTTAACACCAGGCTCACCATAAGTGGGGATATCCACCCCAACCCAGGCCCAAATCCATCCTGTCCAACACAAACTGCTCCAACACAAATGTCAGAACATAACACCCCCACTTTCTTCATCCTTGGGAAAATCAACAACAGTAGCAAAACCAACCATCTTTTAATGCTAAATATTAATATTAAAAGTATCAAAAATAAAATACCTAAACTCCAGGCCACAATAGCACACTACTCCCCAGACATAGTTGCTTTAACAGAAACTTGGCTAAATAAAAACATAGCTAACTCAGTAGTTCTCCCTACCGGCTACAATATCAATAGACAAGACAGACCACTTTGTAAAGGGGGTGGAACTGTCTTACTGTACAAGTCCAACTTAACTGTCCATCAATTACTAAACTCCTACCCCTCCCCCAAAAATTGGGCCATACTTATCTCACAACTTCAACTTCACCCTAAAAAGGTCATCACCACAATTGTGATCTATATTCCACCTGGTAATACACCTGCTAGCCTTGAAGACTTCTTATCCTGGTGTTCTTCCACATACTCACTAGACACCCTTATTCTGGGCGACTTCAACCTAGATTGGTTCACCTGTATATCAGAACCACCAAGTAATCTAATAAATCTCCATGGCTACCAGCAGCTAGTCCAAATTCCAACTAGATGTGATAAAAAATCTAAAAGGGAATCCATCTTTGACTGGGTCCTAACTAACAACCCCACATTGTACCCTCACACAGGCAGTCTCCCAGACACCTTAAGTGACCACAACATAATATACTTTATATGTAGTAGAACAAGCATATGCAAAACCACTTACTATATATCCACTAGAAACACAAAAAAAATTATCTCCTGAGGTCCTCAACACTTTACTCTGTAACTGTGACTGGACCCCCCTAAAAACCCTCCCACTTGACCAGGCTGTAGCATATTTCAACAAAACATTTCTACAACACCTAGTCACTGTCGCTCCATTGCACAAAATCAAGGTTAGAACCTCTACAAAGCCCTGGCTCAATAAAGAAACCAAACAAATCCTCAAGTCCAGAGACACTGCATGGCTTTATTATAAAAAAAAACCAAAGAAACACAAAGCCTAAGTACCAAGAATTGCGCAACCATGCAAAAAAATGCATTAGGCTGGACAAAAAATCCTACTACACAACATTACAAACTAAAAACCAACACAACCCCCAAAAATTTTGGAAAAATGTAAACCAGCTACTAAAATCCACCCAAAAGGCTACCCCCAAACCAACCACCGCTGACACTAAAGTTCCCATCGAAACACAATTTAACTCCCACTTTGTGAACTCAATTCTATCCTTAGTATCACAAGACAGTTCCTTCCTCACTATCTCCCCAACACAAACACCAATACAAGCTTTACCCCCAAAACAGTTTCCACCACTTCAATCAAAAGCATGCTCTCCAAATTAAAACCTCATCAACAGCAGCTGACCTACTCCCCATCGATTTCTTGAAACTCACAGCAGATGCTATTGCTGTCCCAGTCTCCACTCTCATAAACAGATCAATTGTTGAAAACTATGTGCCCAAACTCTGGAAAATATCCTATGTTACACCCATACATAAAGGCAGGACCTCCACTGAACTTAATAACTACAGACCTATTGTTTTACACTCCCCCCTGGCCAAAATCCTAGAAACATGCATCCATACCCAGATGCTAAACTATCTCCTAGACAGCAACATCCTGTCACCTACTCAGCATGGTTTCAGACCTGCCCATAGTACCACTACAGCCCTGCTCTGCTTCACAGACACAGTAAACCATCTCAAATATGAAGGCCTACAAGTGTCAACTCTTTTTTTTTGGATATGTCCAAAGCTTTTGGCACAATCTCACACCAAATCCTGCTAAACAACTAAACCAATATCACATATCAAATTCCACTTTTACCTGGTTCAAAAGCTACTTAACTGACAGGTGCCAAGCAGTGAAATGGGAAAATTCTCTCTGTCTCCTCAGCCCAGATGCTAAACTATCTCCTAGACAGCAACATCCTGTCACCTACTCAGCATGGTTTCAGACCTGCCCATAGTACCACTACAGCCCTGCTCTGCTTCACAGACACAGTAAACCATCTCAAATATGAAGGCCTACAAGTGTCAACTCTTTTTTTTGGATATGTCCAAAGCATTTGGCACAATCTCACACCAAATCCTGCTAAACAACTAAACCAATATCACATATCAAATTCCACTTTTACCTGGTTCAAAAGCTATTTAACTGACAGGTACCAAGCAGTGAAATAGGAAAATTCTCTCTGTCTCCTCAGCCGCCCATAACTATAGGAGTACCACAGGGTTCTATCTTAGGACCACTACTATTCACAGTTTTCACAAATGACCTCCATACCTCCACACAGCATGCATCTATCATTCAGTATGCAGATGACACTACCTTAATCTGTGCCGCACAAAACATTCCCACCTTCCTGCACACAACTCAACTAGCATTCTCTGACGTTGAAAACTACCTTACCAAAGCCCAACTTTTCCTCAATCCAAAGAAAACTCAGATTATGATTACAACCAGTTCTAACAAAAACACTGATAACAGTCAATTCACTATCTACTCCACAAATGCTACTCCAATCGCTCCAGTGGCGCAGGCTAAACTATTGGGAATAACCATAGACTCCCACCTAAAATTTGATAGTCACCTCAACTTAACTATTAAAAAAGTACATGCCAAACTGGGATCACTATACCGTATCAAACCATTTCTTACCAACAACACAAGATCAGCCATTGCTCGCTCCCAACTTCTATCCACCCTACTCTATGCATCTCCCATTCTGACTAATCTCAACAAAACTGAACTAAGCAAAATGGAAGCCTGCTATAACAGAATTGCCCGCTTTGCTGCAAATTGCTCATATAGAACTCATCACTGTACTGCTTTGAGACAGCTCCACTGGCTTGAACTGCCCAACCTCCTAACCTACAATCAGCTCTGCCTCTGTCTTTCTATCTATTACCTCCCCAATAAGTATCCTGCTCTCAAAAACCTAGTACAACATCACTCAGCCAAAAGGCCTCTTAGATCATCAAGCAAACTACTACCAGAAGTCACTAACAGCTACACTAGCTTTGGAGATGCACTATACAGTAGTTCAGGGCTAAAAAATGGAACTCTGTCCCTACTAGCATTCAAAACACATAATCCAAAGCCTCCTTTAAAAGACCTCATCAGGTAACATCTCAAGCAAAGTTGGCAGTGCCATGATTGCCCCCCAGGCTAGTGAAAGCAGATAAGGTATACATACTAAATCTAGAGTACTTGATAATAGTTTTCAATCTTACTCACAAACACTGGAACACTGGCTAATCTACAATGTATGCACTATACCTGTGTACTATGTATGTATTCTACCTATGTTCCAAATTTCAGCTGTACACCACAAATCTATTAATTACCTTTATTTTTAAATTAATATTTTTTTGTTTGTTCTCTCCACTGTAGCTGTTGATGTGCCGCATACCACTGTAAAAACATGTATTTTGTAATTTGTGTGTATACTGATCATGTCTAAATAACTAAATGTATCTGTATTTTTTCTTTGTGGAGCTTTTCCCCCGGGCCTCTGCTGAAAAGGGCCTTTTCGGCTCAGTCAGACACCCCTGGTTAACAAATGTAAAATAAAAATAAATAAATAAAATATCAGGGCTAGTAGGATGACTAGTGATAATAAATTGAAAGAGGAGATGTCCTTTATTACAAATTTATTCTTAGATAAAGGATATAAAAAAGAATTCTTATTGCATATAGAAAATTAAATTTTATCCAAGAGAGATATGTATGTTCCTCTCAATATTAAATAAATTTTTTGTTAGTAAGGGGAAGTTCCAATTAAAACAGAATGGAGAGGAGAATGAGAGAAATATGGTTTGTAACTTGGACATAACAGTAGATAGTCAAGCTATATGTTTTATTATACAAAACAAATGGAAAATACTGGAAGGAAATAAAAATTTAAAGTAATAGGAAATGTACCAAATTTTGTATATAGAAACAGAGTACCCACGAAGACCTTACTGTAATGATAGTACTAAAATTATGCCTTTAACTTCCCTGAGAAGAGTAAAGGGATGTTTAAATGTTGGAAGTGTAATATTTGTTATTACATTTCAGAAGGGCCATATATATCCCGATTGTCTATGCTACACCTAGAAAGTACCCAGTAGATTCAATTATAAAACAAAAGGGGTGCTCTTTATGAATGTATGCTCTGGTTGCAGTGCCTTTTATATTGGTATGACAACAGGAGCACTGAAAGAATCACAGAACTTGTATAGTATTAAAAAGTAAGATGTGAAAAATGCTCTTTTTAAACTTACTACAGAATGTATGAAGTATAAAAAGTTCATTTTTTCCTATAATAGAACAAGGTATGGTTGATTTTAGAGGTGGAGATTATAAAAATCATTTATTGCAAAAAGAAACATTGTAGTAAATAAAAACAAGAGCGGATAAATACCCAGAGCTTAGTGATATGATAAATATCAAGTGTTTTTTGAAAGAGAGGAGCTTATTTATAAATAAATAAATGCATTTTAATATAGTATAATAGTAGTTTTAAATATTGAAATAGTTAACTGTTTAATGTGAATGTTTTATTGATGTTAATTGATTGATTTGATTATCTGTGTTCATACTGGTCATCAAACCTTTGTACTTAAAATTCTTAATGTGTGGCAGTGCTAATGTATGCTGTGTTACACAAAATAAAGAAATTAAATTCCAAAATATTACACTTGCATTAAAATATGGAGAGCCAATTATTATTCATCAAATTACAGCCAACCTTATTTTCTTCACTTGTGCTGACTGAGGTAAAAAAACAAACAAAAAATACTTGCAGGTCATGTCAACATGCGTCAGAGAGAAAAAACAAAGGCATTCTGTAGTCTGACAGTTGTGGAGTTTGCTAGTGATAGAGTGACATAACAGTGGGTGGTCGCTGCCCTCTTTAGTAGCAGTAAGCATTGCTAATGTAGCTATGCACATCATTTCACGAGATAATTACAGAACTGCATGGCAGACAGTAAACTGGTGAACCAAGCAAAGGGCAAAACACACACAGATAAACAAAAGTAAAAAAGTATTTGGGCAAGAAAGTGTCACAGGTAATGTAATTTGGCATAGTCAACTGTGGGGATGTGGGTTGAAATGGAATGTTACTGAAACCCACAACAAATAATAACAGACTGAAGAAGCATAACACAGAAACAGTACTGTGATAGCTGTGATGTGTACTCAAAAAAGGAATAAAGGGATAGAGGCCATACGTTCATACAAAGTTGTTGCTGTGCATGCTGTCCAGGAAACCATTAGGGGAGTCTAGCCCAAATTCCCAACAGCCCCAAAGCACTACCTGGTTAAGTGAATTGCTCAATGTCACATAATAGGAAAATGAAGATGGAATGATTCAAACCATGTATTCTTAGCCCCTGAAGCACAACTTTAGTCCTCTGAACTTATTGTCAGACATCACAAGTTCAGTTAGGGGAAAAGGAAAGGTTTGCTGCATGACTCAATTCACTGATGGTTTTAACCTTCAGGATTGCAGTTTCCTGCAAAAGTGTGTATTAATTTCTAAGTCTTACAGAGCCCAGAGCATCAGTACTAATGCCATTACCAAGGAATCAGTTTTGCTGAAGAGTGATTGTGTTGTACATTAACAAATCGGTTGATGAGCGGAACAACATTAAAGGAGAAGAACATAATGCAGAAGACATTTGTGCCACAAGGTAAGGAATATAAATTTGGCAGTATTTGGCTATAGAATTACAGAACAGCACAGTAAGGATGAAGAATACAATATTAGTTATAAAACAAATGCAACTGATAAGAACTTCCTACAACCCCCCCCAAAAAATAGTCTTCTTACTGTAGGGAATGAATAGAATAATGTGTCAGGTTTGTAGAAGAGTGATTTTCCCATACTTTTCACTATATAAGGAAAATAACATGAAAAGATAGAAAATATAATCTACAAGACATCTCTACCTCAGAAAAACATTATCTAAAATTAAAGAACAGAAAGTTAGTAATATTTTGTTGTAGACTTAGTAAGGGGAAAGAGAACATGTCATTAGTTATAAAACACATGAAAATAAAGCATTTCTACAACATTCAGACATGACATATTATGTGTGTGTGTGTGTACACACACACAAATACATACATACATATACATACATGAATGAAACTTCCACTGCTGATGCTGGGGAACAGAATTACTTTCAAATTATTTTCTTTCCAGTAGCAGCTGTCATTTATTCCTCAGGAAAAGTGTGGGAGGAGGTGAAATGTCAATTCATCTAGGACTACAAAAAAGATAATTTGAACAAAGGCCTGCAATTTGGAATTTAGCTACTTTTTAGTTGCAGCTGTGTAACTCCTTAGCATACTGCAAAGCAACTACCCCTGAGACCCACACATATGAGGGCAATCCAAGAAATAAAGAAGCAGTCCTATTACAGAAGATATACAAGATGACTGACATTAAACTCATTATATATCAATGGCACAGGAATACACCATTACTACCTTATGTCTAGCATGAATCATATAATGTAAACAAACTGGATTATGGGACAGAGAAAAGACTGAAGAAAAACAAGATCACATTGATATGTCAAGCCTCATTGTCAGTCATTTTGTGGAAAACATATTAAAATTCTATAATAAGCACTTCATGTGATTTCTGTGGTGTTAAAATAGCTCAGAAAACAAAGTTAGAGTGAAAAAGAGATTTTTTTTTCAGTTTTAAGGTGGAGTGTTCCTTTAGGCTTTTCCAAGACGTTGTTTGTTGTAACAAAGGTGGTAGTGAGGTACAAGCCATAGTAGTGGATGGTTTACCTTTATAAAAGAACAGGCCTAGCGCTGGCTGAGCAAGTCTTGATTGATTCTGTATTGCTTGGGCAACTTGGCATAACATTGGCTGCAAGACCCTTTCCTCTTACCACTCTGAAAATCTAGTACACTTGAATAAATATGACCTACTGTTCCCTGGTATTAGGCTGCATTCCTTCCTTTGACGTGGAAGAATAAATAACTATGGGGATTAACCTGAAATCCTCCAAAATGTTAGTCTGGGCCGTCACACTTAGGTGCAACATTCAATCTTCATGTCCAGGCTACTAATACTACTGCTACTAGTTGTTTTATTGATATTAAAATTAGCAGGGTGAACCAAACTTGTCTTGGCCAAGTGGAATCTATCAGTTTGCCTTTAGTAACACCTCTTGGATGAAAGGTACTTGTGGGAGGAAGTACAGAAGGGCTCTGTCCTGTTTTACTGAGAAGGCACTGGTTGCCATTATTTCCTTGTGAGTTAATCTGGTGCAGAAGTGGGGAAACTGGTGAGTTCACATGGAATACAACATATCTACCTTTTGCCATTTCCACTGTTTCACAATATCCTTAAATGTGCCTATCAGTATCCACTCATGGGAAATGGTCACCTTCCTGGTCTAGAAGTCTGTCAATCTATTCTGCTAGTTGGGAATGCAGAATCTTGGAATACATGAGTCCGGCTGGTGCAAAAACATAATGATCAGCCTGCAGGGGAAGGAGTACGTGCCTCCCTGTTTAAGAGCCACTTCATCTTACAGCTGTCTATAGCAATCTGCTGTGTCCCAGGACTTACTGCTGACTGGAACACTGACAGGGCTCACTGGACAGCCATCAACATCATGCTAATATATTTTGTCTCTCTGTTCTCTGGGTCATTGGTCTTGGACTCTAAATTTCATACAGTGGACTCCTCATACACAATCTAATGCATCCACTCTCTGTGTCTGGTCTGATATTCGATAAAAGTAGGATGGTACTAACGCAATATGACTGTACCACCACTGAAACACCTTCGCTGCATGTGGTATCGAGGAGAGACTATAATCCAAGGATAAGGAGTTTTGGTTCCAAACACTCAAAGTACCACACAGTTTTTCTTATATGCAGACTAGCATTCAGATTCATTACTATGGAGGAGAATATGTAACCAAAAATGTCTATAATGTAAGTTGATTTTCTTTAATATCTGAAAAAAAAAATGTCCATCATATACTGTACCCTGTACTTGGCATAAAGATTTTTATACTTTTCATGGTGAAGTGAGTAACATTGACTTTTGAAGGTTCTCAGTTTTCTGGGATAGGAAAACAGTAGACAGTTTGCTTAAGAATAGTTTGTAATTTCAGAACGGAGGGCTGGCTGTAGTGTCAAGTCTGCCTCTTGCATTCCAAGATATACAAACTCGGTGTTAGGTACTTCTGCATTCCCTGGGTGCAGCAAAAAGGCTAATCTGAAAAGATGCTGGTTGGTATGCTGACATCTGATGAAGTTTTTTAAAAAAGACAAAAACACGGTGATTAAGTTAAAACGTTCGTGAGTTTCTGTATGTGTTTTAACTGTGTTACCGATATACAATAAAAGTGTTGGCTTTGGCTTGTGTTTGTCCCTCCAGTGCCTTTTTGTTGGCTAATCTGAAAAGATCTAAACTGGTAGCATGACTCAAATAGGCACCCTTGACACTTTTATAAACAATAAATAAAGTATATTATTTAATAACTGCAAGTACTCACCCATTCTGGGGGCAGGGAAATTGGTGGCCCCAGCCAGTTGACTGTTTTTGTGGAAATGGAGGTTTGCAGGACGCCAATGGCCATAAGACTGGGGGACGTGGGCAAAATAGTAACCCTCATGAGGTGCTGTGTGGGGGAACGCATGCATCAGTTAGCAGGCAAAGTACACAACTGCAGTGCTGCAGGTGCACATATCAGCCACTATGGTGGGGGGTAAGTGCTATAGCAGAAACATCTCTCATGACTGCCTGTGTAACACTTGGACCACAGACTGTTCTAGTATGGGTTAAGAGGAACAAATGTGCAGTAGTGGTGTCTTGATGGATGGCAGGTACATGTGAGGTCAGAAAAAAAGTACATTGTGATACATGTGAAGTACACAATCAGCAGAGCAAGTACAAAGCAGGCTTAACTTGACAAAATGTTTCCACGTAATTCATGGTAGAACAGCAGTAGAGCATATGATCAATCATATGTATACTTTAAATTATGTTTTTATTACTTGCCCCCTAACCGACCGACACAGTCCTCTGGCTGTTCCCCTAATTACTGCTCCCATACATCTGATGTGACCCTATCATCAGGTGGCCCTCCCTGACTATTCAGGCAGTTGACCTTGCAGTACACATTTGTAGCGCTCTGGGACTGAGGGATCCTAAGGGGATACAAAGGAGATGCCACCAACAGCCATTACTTATGTAGAACTGGTCATAATCCCTAGGTTGAGAAGTGATGCGTGCAATAACCTTGTGATGTCCTGCCATTTCCCAAACTAGGCCACCTGCAAGACTCTTGGTCTCCATCAGGAGTTACATAGACAGCATTTTCCCCAAGCCCCCCCCCCAAAAACAAGAGTTGGTGGTTCATCCAATCCCCCAGCTGAACCTATCAATGACCTGAGTTGTTGCCAGCACAGATGGATGCCCTGCTCCCTGCTGTCAGGCCTATTAATACATATGTTTTGTGTGTTAAAGTATTATTTGTTACTCTTACCAATCATGTCGCTCCACAGAGAAGTTGGTACATGGAGAAGCAACAGAAAAAGAAGTTATGTCTTACCATAACGTTCCATCTGAGTTGTAGATCTTCTTCCAGTCATCACTGATGGGTTCGGTTCCGAGCCCCTCGGAACAGAGTCAGCCTTATAAGCTTGCGTGCACCAAAAACTCTTGAGCTAAGCTGCTACCCACAATGCCCTTCACTCAGTTACCTCAGATCGAGTTTGCATGCAACATATAGAAGAACCAGAAAGTCAGAGGCCATCTCTGCGCAGAAACCCTGAAACACCACAAAGACCCAGAAGGTCCGCCTGGAGCCTTTGGTGGGGGTCAGTGGGAGGGTCTGATGACTGGAAGAAGATCAACAACTCAGATGGAACATTATGGTAAGACATAACTTCTTTATCTGAAGTTGTTAATCTTCTTCTTATTCATCAATGATGGGACAGAATCCCAAACTACTTGGAGAACTTGGGTGGCCCTTATGGAAGAACATTCCTGAAAACCATTGAACCAACGGCCGCTCTTCCCCTGGAGATCAGATCCAATATGTAATGCTTGATAAAGGTATGGGGTTTAGCCCAAATGGCAGCTGCACAGATGTCATCCATGGAGGCCCTAGAGTGGAAGGCAACTGATGCTGCAATAGCTCTAGTTGAGTGAGCTTTGATTTCACCAGGCTTAGATTCATTCGTAAGGGAATATAAAAAGCTAATGCAATCTCTGAGCCATTTTGACAAGGTAACTTTCGATACTGCACCTCTCATTCTAGGGCCCACAAAGGAAAAGTACAGTTGTGTACACTTACCATAAATGCAGATGTTCGAGTGTATTCACTGTTGCAGTCATTACATTTGGGTTATCTGCTTGCAGTAGCCCTCAGTTGGCCTGATTAACAAAGTCTTGGGTCTTGTGTCGGATGCTGTCCCTTCTTCCATGACGTCAGGTCGTCAGGGGTATAAAACATGCAGCTGACGCCATTACATCAGTTTTTCTTGCCCCAGATGTCAGGTACCCCCCTAATGGGAAGCAATTAAATCTATAATTACAAGGATACACCTACAACAAAAAAGCAAATACACCAAAAAAGGGAGAGTAGAGGTACAGCGAAAAAAAGAAAGGGTGCTGGAGGACAGGTAACCAGGACTGCAACATTGAATACACTCGAACATCTACATTTATGGTAAGTGTACACAACTGTACTATGTTCTTCGTGTTTCACTGGTGCAGTCATTACATTTGGGTAGATTCCCAAAGCTAAGGTTGGGAGGAGGGCTTTAAATAGAATTAGGACCAGCTATAAGACCCTGCAAGACTGCAGTGGCAAAGCCAGCTCTGGATTTAGAGAAAATTGGCAAATGATAATGCTTGGTAAAAGTATGTACAGAACTCCAGGTAGCAGCTTCTAGGATGTCCCTGGTAGGAACGCCCCTCAGAAAGACTGTGGAGGTAGATGCATCCCTGATTGAATGGGGTCTGATGCCCTGTGGGATAGGTTTTCCATGGTGCTTACAGCAGAAATGAATGCAGTGGCCTATCCCTTTTGAAATGGTTTGCTTTGAAATAGCTTTCTCCTCTGTCCCTGCAGCAAATGCCACCAGCAGTTGTTCAGATTTCCTTTGAGGTTTAGTCCTGTCCAAGTAAAATTTAAGTTGTCTGTGCACATCTAAAGAGTGCAGTATCTGTTCCTCTTTGTTCTGTGGGTTAGGAAAGAAGGTAGGCAAATGAATGGACTGATTAAAAGCCAAAGTGGATACCACCTTAGGCATGAAGGAGGAATTGGTTCTGAGGGACACCCTGTTCGCATGAAAGATGATGAAAGGCTCCACTGCCATAAGGGCCTGTAATTCAGATACCCTTCTTGCAGAAGTGATTGCTAAAAGGAAAGCTGTTTTCCAGGAAAGGATTTTTAAATCTGCAGTAGCAGTTGGCTTGAAAGGAGGAAGAGTGAGTTTCTCCAAGACAAAGTTAAGGTCCCAGGCTGGAGTTGGAGCTCTCCTGGGTGGCCTTAAATTTTTGGCCCCTCTGAGGAACTGCTAGAGCAGTGGGTGAGAGAAGAGGGAAGGCTCTGTGCTGTACTGAGCTGAAATGGCTGAGGCATGAATTTTGATGGAGGAAAAGGACAAGCCCTTATGAAGCATCTCAGTCAAGTATTGTAGAATCTGAGGTAAATTGGGCACTGCTGCGCTCATCCCTTGAGACTGATTCCAGGCACAAAATCTTTTCCATTTTGCAGCATAAGATTTTCTAGTACTAGGCCTCCTTGCCTCTAAAATGATATCCATCACTGATTTACTGAGGGATGGTAAAGGAGAGATTAGGTAATTAGCCAGGCTGCTAGGTTCAGGGTTTGCAGCGGAGGGTGCAGAATCTGGTTCTCCTGATGAGACAACAGGAACGGAGTCTGAGGCAGGTGCCATGGAGCCAAGCGTGACACACTGCGCAAGAGGGTTTACCAGTGTTGGCGTGGCCAGTCTGGTGCAATTAAAATCATCCTTGACTTGTCCTGTTTGATCTTTAGTAGTACCTTGGAGAGCAGAGGCAGAGGAGGAAAGGCATAAACGGATAGATTTTTCCAACTGAAGGATATAGCATCCACTTTCTAAGCTAGCTTGTGGGAAATCCTTGTGCAAAATTTGTCCAATTGATGGTTCTGGGGGGAGGCAAACAGGTCTATATCTGGGCTCCCCCCCACTTGCTTGTCAACATGTTGAAAATCCTTGGTTCTAGTTTCTACTTGTGTGGGTCCATGAGGTTTCTGCTTAGTCCGTCTGCCAGTGTATTTAGTTTTCCTGGCAGGAATTGAGCTTGTAGATTCACTTGGTAGCTCAAGGCTGTGATCCACAATGCCATGGCTAGTCTGCAGAGGGAGTAAGAATGTGCACCCCCCCTGCTTGTTTATGTACGACATGACAGTGGTGTTGTCCATTTTTACCATTAGTTGTCCTGGAAGAATGTGGTCCTTGAAGTCTGTCAGAGCATTCTGTACTGAGCCCCCCATGCATACTCTGATGCATCTGTTTTTAAGGTTTGGGCGGCAGGGGGTAGTGTAAATGGTAGTCCCCTGTTTTGGTGGCAGGCCTCTGCCGACCAAAGGAACTTTAGACGTAGGCAAGGTATGATGGGAATCATTGCTTCTAGATCCTGCGAATGTTGAAACCATAGGCTTTTGAGATACCATTGTAGTTTCCTCATATCCAGCCTTGCATATGGAATTAGAAGAATGCAGGAGGCCATGAACCCCAAGGCTTGCAGTATTTGCCTTGCAGATAGCTGGGTTTTTGTGGCCACTTGTTTGAAGTAGGTTGTCAAATGAATCCGTTTCTCTGGCGTGAGGAAAGCCATCTGGGAAGTTGTATTCAAGCTTGCTCCCAGGAATATAATTTGTTGACAGGGTACCAGGTGTGATTTCTTTTCATTTATGGTGTACCCCAGACAAGTCAGCACCCGGTGAACAAAGGCCAGATGATTCAAAAGTATGTCCTGGCTTTCTGCCTGAATTAGACAATCGTTCAGGTATGGGTATATTTGAATATTTCTTTGCCTGCAAAATGCAACAACTGGAGCTAGGCACTTTGTGAATACCCTGGGCGCAGTAGAAAAGCCAAAGGGCAGTTCAGAGAACTGACAGTGCATGTAGCCTGCTTTGAAGCGTAGGTATCTTCTGCAAGACTCCCTGATAGGGATGTGCAGGTATGCTTCTTTTAAGTCTAGTGTTGCCAACCATGCATCTTTGCCTAGCATAGGAAGCAGCTGGTGAAGAGTCAACGTTTGAATTTTGGAATCACCAGAAAGGTGTTTAGAGTAGAAAGGTCCAGGATAGGACACCATGTATTGCCTTTTCTGGGTACCATGAAAAGTCTCGAATAGAAACCTTGTTTCTTTTCCTCTTCTGGTACCAAATGAATAGCCCCCATGCTTAAGAGAGAGAGAACTTGATTTTGGGCTTCTGCCCACTGATTTGGGGGTAGATCTGGCCACCCGCTTGGTGTTGGTAATGTGTGGAAGTGAAATCTGTATCCTTGGGACACTATATTTAAAACCCATTTGTCCTGGGTAATGAGTTCCCAGTTTTTGGCCTGCAGACCAATCTTTCCGCCTAAAGGAGCATTCAGTTGGGAAGTGCTTGGAAGTTTTAAAAGCAAGTCATTGAGACAGTTTTCCATAGGGGGAGTCTTACTACTCCCAGATTTGGGTGCGGAAATCCCCCACTGCTTAGTCCTGTGTGTCCCCTGGGACTGAAATCTGGGGTTTCTGCTGTGTCTGGGTTTGGCTTGAGAAGACTGGAAGGGGCTGGAAAGGACCAATTCTTAGACTGCCAATTCCTACTAAATCTAGGAGGCTGAACTTGCAAGAAATCTTTAACAATTTACATAGATTTAGCTTTATCTTCCATCTTTTTAAGAACTTCCTCAGCTTTGTTGCCAAACAGGTGGTCCTGATTTAAGGGAGCATCCAACAGTTTAGCTTTAACATCATCAGGCAAAGATTGTTCCTTAAGCCAAGCATGCCTTCTGAGCACAGATCCAGTAACAGCAGCCCTGCAAGAGGCCTCTAATGAATCAGATCCACATTGCAAAGTATGTTTAACAACCTGTTCAGCAGAATGCATTAAATCCTGTAATTCTTTATTTTCAGCACAGTCAGGAATCAACATCATTTTCTGTTTAAGCAACCCAATAACATGTTGTTGATACTTTTAACATATGAAACTGGCAGTTTAAAGCCCTAATGGCCAAGGTTGCAGAAGTGTAAACCTTCTTACCCCATCTATCCAGCTCCCTGGAGTCTCTATCAGAAGGGGTAGGATTTTTAGCAGTAGAAGCTTAATGCCCTTGGGTCCCTGTGAAATAGTCTCTGGATCCACAATAGGATTTTTAAAAAGAAACGTGTGTAAATCAGAAACCCTGTAGTATCTGCCAGGTTTTCTGGGAGCAGGAGGAAAAGAATCAGGGGCCAAACTAGATTCCAAAAAGGAATCATCAACAATGTCTAGTACAGGAGGTATAGCTAAAGGCCTACGTTGAGGCAGGAGTAAGAAATTCCTAAGCCTCTGTTTTGAATCAGAAAAATCCTGGCTTTCCCAGTGGAAATGGTCCCTTAGAGCATGTAAGGTTTCACCAAAAGAAAAATCCTCTCGAGGGGAAGCACAGGGAATAGAGTCCTCTGCATCAGAATCCTCATAAGTAGATAAGGGCAAATCCAGATAATCAGAAGAATCAGAAAAATCAGAATCCTGGTCAGAAGATTCATAAACAACTTCAGTCCTAGGGTCTCTTAGAAGGGGGAGGTTGGCTTCCCCTGATTAAAGTTATAAGATCTTCAGCCATTCTTATCATTTGTTTTTTAGGCATAGAGGCCTGAGGATACGGCCTGGGCATCGGTTTCTTAGGCATGGTTCGGGATTTAGGCCTAAATGAAGAAGGAGGCGTTGGTTTAATATGCAAGTCCGTAGGCCTGAATACACCCTCAGAAGTCGGTGCCAGCACAGAGGCTCCGGACCCATCCAAGGTAGAGACATCCGTAGGTTCCACAGTTGAAGCATCTCGTGGCATACTGGACTCTGAATGGGTCTCAGTAGAGGCCTGCGAATCAGATGTAGCGGGTATCAGGGGCTGCAAAAGTGCCTCATTGAGTACCGGCGAACTGGCGACTGGCTTAGGAGAAGCGTCGTCGGCAGCTTTGGACCTAGGCGGCCTGCCTCTGTCTTTATCTTTGTGTTTTTTTGGAATCCCAGTAGTCGGATGGCTAACAGACGACATTTCTGGATAATTAAACCGAGAACCGAAATATTTAGAAGTGAAAATATACCGACGACTGTTAGTGCACTGATTAAATAAAGCACGAAACCGACAGCAAGGTATGTTGTGGTCAGGGCCCAGGCAAGGAATACAGTATGAATGAAAATCTTTGTGAGGTATTTGCTTTTCACAAGTAATGCAATTATTAACTTTTACTGACATCGGTAAGGCGCAAGAAAAAGTTTCCCCAACGGGTACTTAGCTTTAGTTGAAGACTTCGGTTCTGAAACGAAAATTTCAGGAGTCAGCTGACCGGCACTTGCAAACTGCTTCTGCTTTGGGCACTGCACGGCAAGAAAGACTGATGTAATGGCATCAGCTGCATGTTTTATACCCCTGATGACCTGACATCATGGAAGAAGGGACAGAATCCGACGCAGGACCCAAGACTTTATTAATCAGGCTGACTGAGGGCTACTGTAAGCAGATAACCCAAATGTAATGACTGCAACAGTGAAATACGAAGAACATCGAAAAGTTGGTCCGACTTGCGAAAGTACTTAGTTCTGTCCAGGTAGAAATGTAATTGTCTATGAAAATCCAATGAATGTAGGTAGTATTCTCTCTTGTTTGAATAATTTGGAAAGAATACTGGGAGCTTAATGGATTGATTAATAGAAAAGTCGGAAACCACCTTGGGAAGAAAGGATGGATTAGTACGAAGTGATATTCTGTCCTTATGGAAGATCAGATAAGGGCTCTTGATACATAAGGCTTGCAAATCAGATATTTGTCTGGCTGAAGTGATCGCCACCAGAAATAATGATTTCCATGACAGGAATTTTAGATCACATGTTGCCACAGGCTCAAAAGGGGGTAGAGAGAGAGACTGGAGAACCCGGAAGAGATTCCATGCTTCCACCGGCTGCCTGATGGGAGATCTGCTGTGGAATATTCCCTTGAGAAAGGTCTTGCAAAGTCGGGTGGAAATGAGCAGAACTCCATCTGACCCATTATGGAAGTTGGAAACAGCTGCTAAATGGACTTGAATGGTGGAAGCTGATGCACCATTATCGAACAGCTCAGCAAGATAATGAAGAATAGTAGCTACAGGAGCTGAGAACGGATCTAGCTTCCAATTATGTGGCCAGATAGAGAATCTTTTCCATTTGTCCCTGTAAAGTTTTCTGGTGGATGGTTTATGTGAGGCCTGGATAATATCACGGACGGAAGAAGAAAGGGTTTCCTGTCTGGCAACTAACAGAAGTGGAAAAATCAAGCCGTCAGCTTGAGAGTGGACAGATTCGGGGGAGTCAGCCCTTGTGGGTGAGATATGAGGTCCTGACGAGTGTCTAGGATCCAAAGAGGTTGTAACAGATGAGGTCAGAGGAAGGAAAACCACAGTTGACGAGGCCAGAATGGGGCAATGAGGATCACTTTGCTTCTCAACCGAATAGCTTTCTTTAGAAAAAGAGGAATCAGGGGAATCGGAGGATAAGCATAAAGGAGACCTGCATGCCAATCATGAATCAAAGCGTCTCTCGGTGACTCCCTGTGAGGAGAAAAGAGGGCAAAGTAGCTGCTGCATTTTGTGTTTGAGGAGGAGGCAAAAAGATTGCAGCATGGCTGGCCCCAACAGCTGAAGATTTCTGCCGTCACACTCGGATTGAGAGACCACTCGTGAGGACGGAGGATGCATCTGCTTAGTCTGTCCGCAATCACATTGGAGCTCCCCGCGATATGCATTGCAATCATAAAGTGGTTGGAAGCTGTCGCCCACTACCACATTCTCATGGCTTTGAGACATAGGGGGTAGGATTTGGTCCCTCCCTGTTTGTTTACGTACCAGACAATGGACATGTTGTCCGACTGGGTAGCAATCGTTCCGGATGGAAGGAGCGGGTAGAAAGCTTGCAATGCCAATAGCACCGCTCTTAATTCCAGGACATTGATATGCAAGTTGACCTCTATACTGGACCAGGTGCCCTGGACTGACTTTCCCTGGAAGTGGCCCCCCCACCCTATCAGGGAAGCGTCCCTGGTCACCGTGGCACTGGGTTGGTGATCCTGGAAGGGTTGATACCAAAGATTTTCATTTGTACTCATCCACCAAAGGAGATCTTGTTTGCAGGTGTTGGTGATGAGGATCTTTGGGCTCAGGGGGTGAAGATTGGATATCCACTGGGGCTGAAAAGCCACTGTAGCAGTCTTATGTATAATCTGGCTAAGGGAACAATTGGGAATGGCTGCAGCCACAGACCCCAGAGCCTGGAAAACTTCCCTTGCAGACACCTTTCTTTGATAGAGTATCACTTGAACTTGTGACCTTAATCTCTGAAGCCTGTGAGGTGGAAGAGAGGCCAGACTTGATTGAGTGTTGAATACTGCCCCTATGAATTCCAGTTGTTGTGAGGGCTGAAGGTTGGATTTTTCCCAGTGGATGGTAATGCCCAGCGACTTCGTTAGTACTAGATGTAGTGGAGGGCCCTGACTAGAAGGCGCTTGGTGGGGGTGGAGAGGAGCCAATCGTCTAGATACAGAAACACCTGGAATCCCTGAAGTCTCAGAACAGCTGTGACCACTGCTAGACATTTCGTGAACACACTGGGGGCCGTCGAGAGACCAAATGGCAGGGCTCTGAATTGGTAGTGATTGGCTCCCAGCCAGAAGCGAAGGAGACTCCTGGAGCGCTTGTCCATCTTAATGTGGTAATACGCATCCCGGAGGTCTAACGAGCACATCCACATACCCCCCCACAGAAAGGGAAGGATGGATTGAATCGTGACCATGTGGAACCTGGTCTGAACTACTGATTTGTTTAACTGGCTGAGATCCAAAATGGGCCTCCAGTCCCCAGTCTTCTTTGGTACCAAAAAGAATCTTGAGTAGAACCCTGATCTGCACTGGTCTGGGGGGACCTGTTGGATGACTTGTTTTTGACATAGCTTTCGTATCTCAGAAGCTGCCTCCTCCCTTTGACTGGGTGGAACATCAGGAAGGGCTTTCAGGGGCCTTGGATAAGGTATTAGGGGAATGTGACAGCCTCTGGTAATGATTCTCTGCACCCACTTATCAGTTGTAATAGAGAGCCAGGCAGCATGGTGCAGAGAGAGAAACTCTCCCCGACTACTACGGTCTTCCCGAGAAGGAATCTCTGGAGTCCTGATTCCAGGGATCCCCCTGCCCTGAAAGGGGCGTCTTCCATTATTGGAACCCCCTCTGTCCCTGGGGGAGTCCTCACCATGTGTGTCACGGAAAGGACCTTGAGACTTCTTGTGCCACATCTTTCCACTCCTCTGGTTCCTGGAGAAGGAATGCTGAGGTTTGAAAAAGCCTAGGCCCACGGCAGACAAGGTCTTCCCTTCCTGCTCGCACCTGGCTACTGTATCCTTGACCTTTGCACCGAGTAGAGCTGATGGTTCGATAGGGGCGTTTAAAAAGGAAGACTTGAAGGAGTCCGTGAGGTCACAAATGTGCATCCAGGCATGGCGTCTCATGACTATGCCTGCACCCGCAGCTCTAGCCGTCCTTCGGTTGCGTGGGACAGCAACCTCATGGATGAATTGGATATTGACTCTAGGGTGGCAAGTTGGGAAGCAACTTTATCACGTGCCCCATCCGAAACATGACCCGCAAGGGTTCCAGAGAGTTTGGTGATGAGATCTCGCTGGAGCCTCGTAAAATGTGCCAGAAAGTTCAGAGACCTGACTACAAATGTTGCTGACACAAAAACTCGCTTCCCCAACGTGTCCACCGTCTGGGACTCCCTACTGGGTGGGTGAACAGCAGGACTTTCTTCCACAAGGTCCTTTTTTGTGGCTGCCGCCATCACTATAGCATCTGCTGGCAAACCTCTAGACCAATGGGGTTGATCCTCTGGAGGGGAGAGTATTTTATCTGATCTCCTAGGGATGGCCTCAACGGTGTCAGGGTTCTTCCACTCCCGCTGCACGATGAGCTTGACCAACTCATCGGCAGGGGGGGGGGGCCACCCAAGAAGTAGAAGGCCAAGAGCAGAAGGCCTGCAGGAATACGGATTCCTCCGAGGAAGGATTGGTGGGCTTCCAGTCACCCCTCTGTTTCAAGATTTCCAGGATGTCTCCAAATGAGACATCATCAGGGGGTGACCGTGGGGATCCTTCCCCATCATTGTAGTCCGTACCTTCCATGAGGGACTCCTCTGGGGAGTCCATGTGTTTCTTCTTACACACCCATTTCCGAGGGGGTTCTTCGGTGGGAGCATCCGAAGAGGACTCAGAAACGGAAATACCCTGAACAGGGGTTTCCTGGGCCTTGTGCCCTCAAAGTCCAAGGGGGATTGGCCTTTGACAGCTGCGGCTCAGAGGGAACTGGTGGGATGACTGACATAGGAGGATTGCTAGAAGCAAGCATCCTCTCCATCACTCGGAACGCAGTCCCACCTGATGAGGAATGGGAGCCCAGAACCGAAGAAGACAATTTCGGAACCGGGGTCACACCCCGCTCCACACGGTCTGCCCCCCCGGGGACGGAGCCTCAAGCAAACTTAGAGTGGGAGTCACCCTCTGACCCGAAGACGGAATTGGCGATACAGCCGGAACCGTGGCCGGAACCGAGGGTTCCACCCCCCAAACATGAGATTGAGGAAGGGTGGGTTCCAACAGAACCGCCACCCAAAGGGGCCTCAGAGCCTCAGACACTGTCATTGTCTGCACTGAGGAAAGGGGTCTTCTTGTAGACATCGGGTATATGAGCCTCGGAACAGAGGGATCCAAGGGAGGAGAGTATGTAGGGGTTGCCGGTGTAACAGACCTAAAGCCCAGAGTGGGATGGGGTCTAGGAAAATTTGTAATTCCCCTGGCGGTCAACACCTTATCAAAAAGGTGTACCACATCCAATTCTGAAAGGCTCCTGGTGGACCTAACTGTTGCCCTGAGGGAGAATCAGGTCGGCCCAAAAAGGGACTGAAGGCTTGTCTGGCAAATGGATCTGCAGACGTAGAGTACTGGGTTCGTGGTGTATCACAAAACGGCACCGACAATTCCAATATGGAAACCAGCAACAAAGGAATGATCGGTGCCTAGAACAGGCTCGGAGCCGAGGTCACAGCTGGGGTGGAGGTCAATACCGGCTCCGAAGTTGTTGTCGGAACCAACGTCGGGACGGAGATGGGGGGACATCTGTGCCGAGATGGAGGCAGACAAACTGATCGGAGCCGAGGTTGTAGTTGGTGCCTTAGTCATCGGAGCCGGGGAAGGCGCCGATGAGGTGACCGCGATATGAATCACTGGAGCCAAACTCGGAGCAGAGGTGGTGGGAACCGAGGAGGCAGTATGGTGCTCACTGGAAATCTTATGGGCCTTGTGCTTATGGCTTTTGCCCCTATCACCGGCCGGTGAAGAGGGGTCTGAGCGAGGACGTTTCTTGTCCACAGAAGGAGGGGATGAGACCTCCGACGCAGAAATAGCCTCCGAAAAAGGCGACAGGAAGCAGGCCCTTAAGGATCAATTTATTTTGTCGCTTATTCAGCTTCTGCTGACTGAAGCTGGCACAAATATCACATGGGGGGTTCGCCCATAAATGCGGAACCCCCAAACAATACACACACTCTTCATGAAAGTCACTATTCAGGAGTTTACCACTGCAAGAAGAGCAGTGTTTAAATCCCGTAGTCCCTTTCTTCTCAGACATAATAGGAAACACTCACACACAAAAAAAAAAGAAGAAAGTGAAGAAAAGAAGAAAGAAGGAAATACCAACAATGGTATTGGGAATACCACAAGGGTAGAAGGGCCAATACCAACAATGGTACGAAAGGAAATACCTGTGGGTAGAGCTGAGTGTAGTAAAGATACAAGAAATTAGCAAGCTAACAGGAAAAATCCACAAAAACTTGTAAAATTTAGAAAAATATAACACTTAGCTGGAGAGCTCAGTGAAATGCTGCTATATGGCTGTGCGGCAAACGAGATCTGAGGTAACGAAGTGAAGGGTGTTGTGGGTAGCAGCTTAGCTCGAGAGTTTTTTGGTGCACTCAAGCTTGGAATAAGGCCGACTCAATTCCGAGGGCTGGCTCGGAACCGAACCCATCAGTGATGGATAGGTAGAAGATTAACAACTTCAGATGAATAATTACCATAACAACTGATCTATGATTAGGACTCTCCTTGATGCTTTCTTGGCTTCTAAGTTGACTGCTGTCTTTTCATTCCAATCAGAAAATGATTTCCCTTTTTTATAGTTTCCACAGCCAGGGGCAGTTACATCCCTTGCCAATGCACACTATATCATCACATGTTGACCACAAGTTTGCTCTTCTCTTGTGTCCAAGTTGCCTTCCTTACTCCAAACAAGCACTTTTCTACATATCAAAACACAATAATGGTTTGCACCTCCCGTCACGATTAAGTATACACTTGCCTGATTTGACTTAATTAAAACTCTTCGTTAAAAAGTCTCCTCCATAGGAAGTGGGCAGAGACTGAAATTATGTATGGTATAAAGATCAGTGGGTTGAACTGCAGGATCTGGTAATTACAAGATACCAAGTTAGAATTTTAAGTTTATAGTTAAATAATGCTTCAAAAGATGCTACAGATAGTAGCGGATGTGGTGGGACTTAAAAGGTAGTGCAACACTAGTGAATGGAGTCGTCTTTGGATATCTGTAGAGGCAAAACTTGTGTGTAAATCAGGGTACAGGGTACATATTTTTTAATTTTACATCTCACATATAGTTTGATTTGGGGTAATCTCTTTGAAAATTCTGATAATATATGGATGACAAAACTGCTAAAGAACATGGCTACAGTAAAATGCTGTAAATTTTTAAAATATGTGGGGGTAAAACAATGACATTTTTGATAGGGGAAGATGTCTTTAGTGATACGGAATGCAATGGCTTAACTGACCCAAAGAAGAAGAAGAATATGGTAGTTGTACACTTGGGCAGCTTAGTACTATGGGGCATCAGTACCGCAACAAATGTATTCAGAGGAAAATGAACACAATGCTCTTAGAGGGAGGGGGCAGGGGAAGTGGTGACTTCCTTTGCAGGGTCCTGGAAAACTGGTATGTTGCTATTAATTTGGCATAGATGCCCTTACATTACAGTATCTAACAGTAGATGCTAATGTATGTTATATAGGAGGGAAAGCTTATCTGGGTGCAACACTGCTGATATTTTGCGTGTATATTCTGCCACGGACTGAGTAACTGGAATTTCCAAAGATGATGGGCGAAACGGTCACATTTCAGGAAGGAATTACAGTGTATACCTGGGACTGGAATATAGTTATTAGCGCTAGAGAGGTAAGACAACACCAAAGAAAGAGATACAGTGCCAGAATGGGGAAATATGTGCCATCAAACAAGAAAATAATGGATGTTACCTATTATTAAACTTCCCAAGGCACAGTGGAAGCATTATTCAAGTACGAGAAAGGCATGGTCCATATAAATAAAATACATAACAATGGAAAATGTGTACTTAAGTGAATGAAGTTAAGGTACACTCAATATTAATATCAGACTCCATGCTTTATTTACTTGTGAACTTGATAGATGGGCTGCTACAAGACCCTTTTCAGCTACCTCCTAGTCATTTGGCAAAGGCATGACACAGCAAAAAGAAAAAAAAGCTTAACTATTGTTTAAAGCAGCTTTATTAAACAAGGCATTTTTTTCAAAAAGCAACACAGGCACATATACAGCAAGAGGAAAAAATACGATAATTAAACTTATTTTATTTTTTATGCAGTATAAATACATGTTTTCTTTTAATCTGTTATCATCTTCTTCTTCTTCTTTTGGCTTTTCCCAGTTAGGGGTCACCACAGTGGAACACCTGTCCGCTCATGATTGGCAGTGGAGTTTTTACGGTGTCGAGTTGCCAGCCCAGCGCCCAACCTTCCACAGAAGGCACACACACGCACACACTCACACCTAGGGCCAATTTAGAGCATCCAATCCACCTCCAGCATGTCTTTGGGATGTGGGAGGAAACGGGAGTACCCGGAGAAAACCCAAGCAACCACAGGAAGGACATGCAGACTCCGCACAGAAGGCACCCCAGCCGAGGATCGAACCGGAGAACCTTTTAATCTATTATCATACACTTCAATATTACAGAAGGTGCTCAATTCTTGCCTTCCCTTAAATTTCATTCCTCCTCCTGAACACAATTTTTGCATGTAATGTTGCCATAAATTCCACTTATTTCTATGTAATTTGCCCTTTCCCTTTTCTAAAGATCACACCTCCAGTTCTTTATCTCCTCTACTATATTCAGTACTTCAGTCACAGTAGGCCTTTCTAGTAATTGCTACTTTGGCAGCCAGTAGCATTAAACTTAGTAAGTAAGGCCTTACTATGTCTGGGTACTTCAGATGTGAACCGGCTCAAAGGAATTGCCATACATGCAATCTATTCTCATTTTAAAAATAAAAGTCACATTGCTGACAAAAGGTTGTAACATAAAGGTTTAAAAAAATACAGGCTGTGGGAGTAAAGTAGCACATTATCTCTTCCATAATGCCTTTGAAAGTCAAGATTTATGATAAGGCCATCAAGTGTGCATCACCACTTAGAGGTTTCTACTTGAAAATTGAAACCTGTCACAAACCACACTACCAAAATAATGTAGAAAGAAATACTTCCAACAGGACTCTAATGAAGCCAAGTACTTTTCCATAAAGCCCCATCTATGGTGACCCCCTGTTCCTCTTTGCACAGGGCAGTCCCTGTTTGAGCAGTTGTGTAATGTGAAAAAAAAATGACAAATGTCCTGAGATTTTAAGACAAAGTATTTTCTAAGTTTTAACAGTTGCATAAAACAGTTATTTTGTATGCAAAACATCTAAACGTTATATGAAACGGTATAAGTAACTCAAGTAATTATTTTGGCAAAAAAGTAGTTCAGCGCTTTGCAGTAGCTGTGGGTATAGTTTGAACAGCAAAATCTCATGTTTCTATAAAAAAATGTCCCACTTTGTGCAACTGAAAAGGTGGCAACCCTAGCCCCAACCAAAGTTTCCTTTGAGGCCATCTTTAGTATGAGATCTCACTCTTGTAAGTACCATATTCCTGGACTCCAGAAGCCATCACTTATGTCCTTCCATCATGCTGTATATACAGTTTAGCGAACCATCATCATTAGTAAACAGATTACAGACTAATCATTCACTGTGCCACGGACATGTCCATTTTGAAGCTGCTTCTGTTTCCTTCCTCAGGAAAGGCCCAGTCTAGAAAACTGACTTGCATTTCCCCCTTGCTGTTTTTTCACTTCATTACTGGCAACCTATCTAAAGCAACAGAAGCCATCCTAGTGGCATATTCTACTGTATTTTTTTATTCCAGTAGCTCTGCTGCATCTCTCAATCTACCTTTCTCTCTGCATTATTTCCCTGCAGTGGCAACAAGCTCAGAGTCTGTAATGGCTGCATCTCCATTATCTTCATGGGCTGTCTCAAAGAAGAAAAGAGGTATAACAGTTTGTTCCACAGTGAACAATAGGAGATGTTCCATTGTGTTATGGTCAAAGTTTAATTTTCAAAGTATCACAATAAATCAAGGCAGAAGAGGGCATGTTGGGTTAGTGTAATTATCTAGGTACTAAAGAAACAAGTAAATAAAATAAACTAAATATGTATCTTTTCGGTTCCACCAGTTGCCTTAGTGCTGTCACCCTTGCCCTTAATGTTTTTGTTACTATCATTTAATTCAATTGTTAACCTTTTTCAATTACAGTGGTCTTCATTCATAAAGATTATGCAGATGTAATGACAGATTATATCACTTAGGATCAAAATGGCAAGTGGTGACAGTCATTCTATTTCCCCACCAATGAGATTTCTGGACAGGCTTGGTCACAATTTCATTATTTAAACAGCTACCTTGTAAGTAGGAAGCTAGTACACTGGCTCTTGCAATATCAGGCAGTCCCTCATTCTGCATGAAGGTGGAGCTTTCATGCCAACATAAAGTATGTACATTTCAAAAGTTGTGTACATAAAACCTCTGCATCACACTCCAAAGCCCATCAGCTAAGGTAAGTATGAGAGAACCTTTACACCCTTGGCAGTGCATTACCCAGCAGCACTGACACACTGACATTAAACTGCTGACACAAATTAACCTATGATGCAGAAAATACTTTAGAAGCCTGAAAACAGAGGGATGAAGGTAAAGAACAGTATACACAGATTTAGCACATGTACATGTATGGTGCAATGTAGGCAAGAAGCCAATGGAACTAACTATGTATTATGCAAAAAAAGTGTAGTAGTACAACAAAGAAAAACTACTTAATACAGCTATATGTTAACTAAAGGTTGACAGGAAATGTGCTCTCACATTTAATACAATGGAACAGGAGTATGAAGCAGCCTAAGTGACTCAACAGATCTTTTAACAGGCTTTTTTAAAGATTGCCCTTGGAGCAAAACATTGCTCAGCACTCCAGCTGAGTCCTTCCTGCCCTGGAGTACATAAAATTGAATTTGTTTTTTGAGGGTATGACCTCACAACCTGAATGTGGTCTGGTAAGAGAACCCAGTAGCTGTGTTCTGCACACCCTGGCTTTGATGCCTTCAGTCTTAAGTTGCATGCAGTGTTACTTTTAACAGGTCATTTTAACAAACTACAGCTCAGAAAGTCACCCTTGAAAAAGAGATGATTGCTCTAAGTGGCACTTACCTGGTATAAGAACAAAGAGCAAGAACATTTACTTGTCCAGTCAACTAAACAGACAAAGTAAAAGTTGGCTAACAATGTGAAAGGTAAGGTTCTGCTAGATGAAACGCATATACCCTTGCACCTGGAGTACTACTGTGTTCTATAGCCGTAAACAATGAAGAGATGAGCTGGATCTAGTGAGGACTCAGGGGTTAGGGGTCATGAAGCGGTTTGTTACTTATGACCAAGTCTGGTACAAAATAAATTTTAAACATACTCAGGCATCAAAAGGGTGGAAGTACTATAAGATTACGGTTGTCCTAAAATATATCTAGTTGTTCATGTTAAACACATTCAGAACAGCAGAAGTAACAATGAAAAACAGGTACATGCAGTCAACAGAAAATTTGAGTTCATACAAAGAATTAAGCCTGGGGCTACTTCCTTTGATGGTTTTACTGCAGCTTCAGTTTTTTTTTGGGAGACTACTGCAAAATCAGCTTTTCGACAGTTTTTGGCACTATTTTGTCTTTATGGCATTGACTTTATGCTTTTGCGGCAGCTCAGACTACGAACTGTGAGTATACATGTCTGTAGCATTGTCTTTGCATCTCAGATGTACAACTAAATACATTCTTCCACTTATCTTGAAAAACTTAATTACCTTGCTCACCCTTTTCAATAGGATCCCATCTGTGTCTGAGGAAAATAAGCCCTGTGAAAGCTGGAACATGAGGTTCTGGTTTGGATTCTGGTTACTGAGCTAGAAAATTTGAAGTACACCTTTGAAGTTTTGCTGTCAGTGACAGAATAAAAGTGGAGCAGAAGAGAGAAATTTCAGAAGATGATTTAACACAGATGAAGGTTTGTTCACTTTAATAACTAAATTTGATGCTATGTACCATGACAGACAGCAAAAGAATTGGATTCAAGTGGCATGCTCTAATTCTGTTTGGATTATCAGAAACACTGCAGTTTTCAAGGCAGATAAACACAACTGATTTTTAGGAAAGATAAAAAAAGTAAAAGCTAGATACTTAGCATTAACAGCGTGTGTCAAATTTACTTTCCCTCAATAAAAATCAATCCTAAAGTCTATTTCCAGAGAAACGACATTAGTAACTAATGAGTCAGAACACAGCATATCTCATGTTGCACAAAGCAGAAAACGGCAGCCGAAGCAGCTTAATGGTTCTACCACTACAGTATGAATCCATAAGAAAAACACGGCAGTAGAAAGAAATGTGCTGTATGTCAGAGCACCTATCACCAGGCGAATGACTACCAAGAGAAGAACTAGTTAAAATAATGGAAAAAAACAAAATATTTGGAGATATAAAGGAATGCAACATAACTACTTGCCAAGGAGCTGGTTTTGTATGCAGATATTTTTGTGGTAGAATATTTTAGGTCAGCTGACACTGAAACTTTATGCACATGGTGTGGAGAATAACAGACACCTGTATCAGTAAGGTGGAAGAGACACTGAAGACTGGTACACCTAGTAGTAGGGCTTTCAGGTTTGGAGGTAGAAAAGTATTGCATTCTGCCAAGAAACTAAAATGCCAGCAAAAATAGGACCAGTTAAATGTGATACTGAAAAAGTAGCAGCTCCAGTTGAGATACTTTTGTTGTTGAGTATGATGTCCTTAAAAATGGCAGGCAAAGTCCTCAATAAGGAAAATGACAAAAGAAGTGACACTTAGTTACTGACTCTTGAATTCATGAGCCCAGCACATTAGTGTCTAAACGTTTAAAGTCATTAACAAGAGTTACTGTGGGAACAAGGTCCTCAGAAATTCAAAGGTGATCAAGGAGGAGAATCATAACAGTTTGAAGAAACTGTATTTTCAATTTGGACATGTAACAGTGGACAGACTGAATGATACTGCATTGTAGTTCAGGAAACAAAGCCAAAGAATGTATTTCTATCTTTATTTATTTTTTATTTATCATTTGTTAACCGGGAAAGTCCAACTTGGAAAGAAGCCAATTTTCAGACTAGACCCAGGGAGAAACACTCCAGACGCATGTCTTTGTAACGTGGGAGGAAACTGGAGCAGTCAGAGGAAACCCACACGAATGCAGAGAGGACATACAGACTCCACACAGAAGGCACCCCAGTTGAGAATCGAACCGGAGAACCTCTTGCTGTGAGGCGATAATGCTACCGCTGCACTACTGTGCCGTACATCTTGCAATACACTTGACAAATGTAAGCTCTGCCTGAAGTATAGAAGACCTAAACCTGTGCCTGTTGTTAGCAAGTGTCTGACCTCAGAGTATGAGACTATTACTACTGACTTGCACCTGGCATTTAATACTCTCATATCATTTATCCAGTCACATGCTTCAGTGCTTGAATTATAGACAGAAAGAGACAAGTCAAAAATTGTAAAAAAATGTATTAATTGCTGGATAAGCATGCATGTTCTACCTCAATTTATTCAGTGGGAATTCAAATAAGTTGAAAGTAGGGATATGGCAGAGAACAAGAATACTGAAACAATGAACACTATGAACACACTGGCAAAGAGTCACTGGAGCAAAGGACTCCTACAAAAGGTAATGTTAAAAGTAAAATCCAGCACTGCATGTGACTGGTAAACAGCTTTAGACTGGGTTGTGATGGCTAAAACACTATGGAGAATGCCTATGGCTACCGTCTATACAATCTTGCCTTTGGTCAGATCCCAAATCTCCCTTCTGACCTAAGAAGTTGCCCAAATCTGGAAGGAACCAAAAAGAGCATGACAGTGGGAGAACATATTTCAGCACTACGTGTCAATGAGCACTTGCTGAGGCTGAATATTTAGATTGAATTCAGACAGGATTACAGAAACTACTTTATACCACAGATGAAATGTTTGAAATGGGAGAAGATGTTTACTATAAAGGACTGACTATGCACAGTGAAAAGGGCCTGCAGTGGTCAATGTCAAGATGGAGTTGTGGCATTTGAGAGGCATGGTGGTATTTGTGGAAAGGTACATCATTCAAGGTGACAGAATAAAGACTGATGTGGAGAAAAGTCAGCAAAAATGATTGTGATGAGGTCAGAGACTTACTGAAGCTATACCACAGAATTCAGAAAAGTGTACTGAAGATGAGATGGATGCTTCTGAAGCAATAGAAGAAGAATGTGATACTGGAGTAAAACATCCAGATACTGTAGTGAGGGGAATTTGGTACCAGTGGAGTAAAGCGGCTGCATGTGCTATAATGTGGTAGTAGCAGCTTCTCAAAACATATAAAACCACAAGATTTGTAGGCAGAAAAAAAGATTGAAACATACCTGTTAACCAACAGTGGTCTGCTAAAGCTACAAAAAGACAGTGGAACTGCTATAACTTGAAATGTTTAAACAAGCTGACATTACAGGTACAAAACTGTCTTGACATATCACATGCAGAATATATTCACATTCAGTTAGGAACTGGTCAGATGCAGCCCTCTGACTCACGTAGAATGTAACGCACGACTGACAGGGGACACATCATTTGAATTACCAAAAGATAATGAGTTATGGAGCTAGAAAAATTATGTTTTTAAAGAAGCCAATGATGCTGGCAGAAAATGCCTCTAACAAGCGGGTGTACATCCTTAAAGAAACTTTAAAAGGAACACTTAAAGCACATTCTTGGAGCTACAAAGTTTGAGAAGATCACCACCAAGTGCGTCAAAATATCTTCATCTTCTTTTGACCATAATTTGTCAAAAACAGTGGAAAGTTCATTCAGTGGACATTTAGACTGCATTTTTGAAAGGTATGAGAATCTCTTATGACATGTATCTTTCCTCTGCTGTGGCAAGCTGTGTGGAACAATTGTGGAAACCCAAGAAGTATGCTTATGGTATGGCAGGTGCATCGCTTTACTGGTATAACAAATAAAATAAATCACTGTGTTTTATTTTTAAACACCTTTATTAACTTATCACTTAAAACATTGGCAAACACATCAACATAAAAGAAAAAAACATATTAATATGTTTCTATGTACATAAATTATACATCACATATGTTCTGTTTTATAACTATCATCAGTCCAACATTACATAAATTCCTCAATTCCTGCGTTTCCTTAGACCTCTCTCCTCCTGAACATTATTCTTCATATATTGTTCCTGCAATTTCCATTTATTTCTAAGCAATTTGCTCCTTCTCTTTAATAAGATCTCACTTTCAGTTCTTTTTTTGCTGTTGTAATATTCAAAACTTCAAATACAGTTGGTTTAGACTTTGATTTCCATTTTCCAGTAATTGCTTTTTTTGGAAGCCACCAGAATTATACTTAACAAGGCCTTACTATGTCTAGGCAATTCATATCCTGTGTCCAGATCAAAAAAGTAATTTCCTTAGTTACACCCATTTGCTAGCCCAATGTTTTTGACCGAGTACTCTATAGGGAATTTTTTAAATCTGCCAACTCACTATACTCTCGAAATATATGCTCCCAGTTACCTCTTTCTTCACCATCACACTTCCAACATTTGCCTACTACCTGAGGAAAAATTCTTTTGGAGTTTACCTGGGATATGAAAATAAATGTGCAAACAATTCCATGCAAAAATCATAAATCCTCTGGACTTTGTTGCATATTTGGGAGCCACAGATATGCCCCCCATTGTTCCCTTGTAAACTGTTTACCCAGTTTCTCTTCCCAATCTTTTCTAACCTTCTCTGATTGATTCTTATACATATTGTGCAATATCTTATATACCCTACTAATTATCCCCTTTTTAACAGCAGTTCTGTTCTAGATTCAACTAAACTGTACCAGATTAGGTCCTTCACTTAGGATTCTCCTATCATTTTCTCTTTGCTTATACTCTAACAATACTTAGTAAGGAAGGCAGTCTGTAGTGTGCAGTCTAAATGTCTTCTTGGCCTCATTCTATTCTATTACCTCTCCCTCTATAGTTAAATGCTCCAGATACATTGGTTCACTTGCCAGTTTTCTCCAGTAAATTCCAGTCCCATCTTGCCTATTCTCTTTACCCCTACTTGCAATCACCCTTATCGGCAAAATCACCTTTCTCCTACCTCATGTTGGTTTAGTTCTTAGAATACTTTCTGCTACTTTATGAATAAAATCTGTATGGCTGTTGTTCTCCTTAAGGATCTGCATCCAAAATCCCATTAGCTTATTTTTTGAATTTCTCCCCTACTTCATCATCATCCCTTTCCACTTTTAATTATAACCTTCTGCTTGTATTTTGTATATGAGCCCTAATTGTATAGCTCTGACATATCCCTTCAAATCAGGTAATCCTAATCCACCTTGTTCTACTGGAAGACCCAGTTTACTCCACTTGACTCTTGTCCTCTTCCCATCCCAGACGAACTCCTTCAACTCTTTATTAATTATTGTGCACAACTTCTCTTGTTGGTAAAAATATGTCTTACCTATATATAAAACTGAAGGGACTAAAAACATTTTCACTGCTTGTCATACCTCTCAACCTGGAAACATCAAAAATCTGGACAAAGGCCCATGAAAAATAGGTACAAATCTGTACGCTGATTAACATAACATTTGCATACATAATTACTTAACGCCACCCACTCCAATGGAATTGTGGGATACCAACTTTCAAAAGCAAACTGAATAACGGACAACCAAAATATAGTCCCAGAGTCTCCCTGCAGCCATTCCAATGTCTCATTACCTGGCTATTCCGCCCCATTTACCATAAACACTAACGTGCACACTGCTCTACTTCTACAATGATTATTTGGATTTTATTTTACATTTTACAGCACAAACACCAATAGACATCTGCTAAAAAAAGCAATACAGTCACACAATGAAAATAGATTTAGCAATAAAACTTCTCTGCCCTTGAAACTCACATTCATTGAAACAGCACTGAAATCCACATCCAAAGAAAATGCATCTGACCAGTGGTGGATAAAGATTACCTTTGGGTTGTTTTCAAATCATTGGGCCCTTGCACACAAAACAAGAAACATACATGCGTTATTTTCTTTGATACACCTTCCTGAATTTATTAAGTTATATTCCTTGTATAATACAGTACACTTGTTAGACAGTGTGCATTTTAAATTTGTTTGAACATTTTTCCAGTAGGCTGTGCTGTAGGCAATGAAACAAAATGCATGAACCAATAATGACAAAACTGCCCAATTCAGAACATTTCCATCATAAAAGTCTACTTCCACACTATAAATAGAATGACAATAGTGTAAGCCATAGGCATCTTGCACAGCTCCTCGCACTTATTTTCAACTTCAGTTTTTATTTGGGGGGGGCAAAAGGTCAAAAACCAGGGACACATTTTAAACATTGCTTGTATAATTTTGGAAAGTTGCTAGAATAAAATGTATTACCATCATGCATGTCACTGGCAAGTCTTGAACCCAGGACCCTATGCACTACAGTCAGAACAACATACCACTATGCCAAATCAGCAGTTTCCTGAAAAAAGGAAGACTGAAACTTAATGGCTATCATTTAGTGAATTAAGTTCTCACTTCTCATCATAGCTCTCAACCACTTAGCACAAAAAAAACTGGACAAACAATGCCAATAATGGGGGAATACAAATTCAGTTCTCACTTCTCACCATAGCTCTCAACTCCTAGAACAAAAAACCTGGGCAAAGCTCACACGTGGTGGTGGCTAGGGACTTACCAGGGACACATTTTAAACATTGCTTGTTGTATAATTTTGGAAAGTTGCTAGAATAAAATGTTGTGTTACCACCATGCGTTTCACTGGCAAGTCTTGAACCCAAGACCCTATGCATTACAGTCAGAGCAACATGCCACTATGCCAAATCAGCAGTTCCCTAAAAAATAGGAAGACTGAAATTTAATGGCTATCATTTAGTGAATTCAGTTCTCACTTCTCACAATAGCTGTCAATCTCTTAAGCACAAAAAACCTGGACAAACGATGCCAATAATGGGGGAATACAAATTCAGTTCTTACTTCTCAATCACCATAGCTCTTAACTCTTAGCACAAAAAAATGGACAAACAACAAAGCCAATAATGGGGGAATACAAATTCTGTTCACTTCTCACTGTAGCTCTCAACTCTTAGCACAAAAAATCTGGACAAAGAAATGCTGGTGGCTAGTGACTTTAGGCTCTTTAGCCTGAATACCTCTAGCCACCAGGTGTATTACATAGAGGCATTTACACACACACACACACACACACACACACACCTTACTTGAGCCAAAGCTGTTACTCCATTCCCCCAAACAAAATGAGTGCTGCTGTTATGATTTCTCCTCACTTGATTCCACCAAACCAAACCCGCTCACATCTGCATGCTTCCGATGAAACGAGTACTGTTGTTAAGTCCAAATGCACTTGATAAATCTGATTTCCTGCTCTTAATAAATCCAAAACAAGTCTGCTTGCATTTGCAGTTGGAAATCTGTTTCCCGCTCGCATTTGCAGCCAGAAATGATGACGTGAGCTCCTTGAGCTCAATTCTGACTGGCTAATAGCCCTGACGGAGCTGACAACATTGCGCACGTGATGAAGTCAGCTCCGACAGCACGATATTTGAAAAATAAAAGAAAACCAGAAGAAAAAAATCAGAAATGAAGGGGTGCCACTCGGGAATCATGGCATCCCTTCATTTGGACCCCAAAACTTGGTAAAAACTGAATAATTCATTATGGTTGAGAGGTATGCACCCACCCCAGCAGCCCAAGATCAATGTATATTAACTTAAATTTGCTTATGTCCAGCCATTCTTCTTTTACTACACTGTAATACCTATATTTCTTACAACAAATCAATAAAAGACTCCCTCATCCCTACATTTAAAATACCCCTACATACTACACAAAACTGATTACTGATTTATTATATAGCATCAGTTTATATCATAAAATGTTTAACAGAAATACTACTAAGAACAAAAATTGTTTTACTTACAATGTCCTCCTAAATATTTATGACAAAGTATATGCTTTACAGTCCACCCACAAGTTGAAGTTAATAAAAGTCCAATCTATCTCAGATACTTTTTCTTGAAAAAGCAATATTTCACAAATGTGATTAATACTTTATAAGCTCACTTTTATTCAATAATTTCAGTGCTGCTAGTCTTCTTCCTGTTCATCTTCATTTAGAGCACTGGAAAATGTTTTCACTGGTAAAGTGTCTCTTTTAGCTTTATTGTCAGAAAAATGGGAGACAGATTCCTCTTTTGTTTGTTGGCTCACATTTTGTTGTTCCTACTTAGCCTGTTCCTCATCAAAAAATGTATTTGATCTTCCAAGAAAAAAATATTCTGAAAACAGCCTGATATAGCAGCTTGAATCCCACACCTTCCTCTCAACATTTCCTGACTACTGGGATAAATCTGCTTCTCTTCTGCCTAATGTACAGTGAATAATTATTTTCCACAAACCCTCTGCTGCCTCTGATTTTTATTACTTTTCACATTTGCTGAAGTTTTGTCAGGATGAGCCCTTTCTGCTGCTGTGATTGCATGTTTACTAATACAATTCTTGGCTGCTTTCTCGTTGCTAAATTTGGAGCCCACACTCTATATGTCCTTTCAATCCATTCTCTGTGGAACACCAGTCTGGTTGCTTACTTGTACTTTTATAACATTAATATAGCCTACTCCTTCCAGTTTCTTTGGTACAGGAGAGAATCTCAGGTTTTCTTTGCATGCTCTGCCTTCTAATGCTACTATTTTTTGAAGCAGCTCTTCTTGAGAAGTCTCAAAGTAAGCTAGCCTTTTCTTTATTTCAGTCTCTGATCTTTGCAGTTTTATCAGTTTAGAACTAAAACAAAGGGTCAGGTAGTGTCACTGAAGTCCACAAACGAAATACACTTGTAAAAAAGAAGAAATACAGTGACTCACACAGTAGAAGTTAAATAAATGCCAAAGAATGAGGCATGTTCCTTAGCTCATTAGTTTTTCATTATTATTTTCATTTTTATGAATACATGATGTTTTAATGAAATGTCTTTATAGGAATGTGAGGGATGTTTGTGAGTCACATACGCAGGTAATTGATTTTAATTAATTTCATTGTTGGTAGGAGTTTTACGGCTTTATACTGACGTTTTTGTAGAATTGTTATTTGGTCTGATGAAGCATTGTCGTTCTTAATGCAAAAGCGCTTACCATTATTAAACTGTCGTTTATTAATTACCACCCGTTGGTATTTAGTGTTTATTTAACTTCTGCTGTGTGAGTCGCTGCATTTCTTCTTTTTTACAAGTTTTATCAGTTTACCTGAATAGCTAGCTAAAGCTTCTTCTATTTCTTCCAACTTTTTGTTTTATTTATTTTAATTACCCGAGTGCACTTCATTTTTTTCCCCTTAATTACTAGAAGTCATCTCCTGTACCAAAGCTGAAGCTTGAAACTGCGTTTTGCTGAACAGCTGCAGGATTCTTTCCAGTCAGTTTATAGTTGACTTTTTTGAGGTTCTCTAAAATTCTTCTTTGCTAGCATCCAGACAGCCAGCGTACTTACTAGTCAGTACATTAATTTTACTCAAGCTGGCAGAATTACTAGGTCTTATTTCTCAGTTTCTTCACAATGAGAGAGATGAATTTAAGCTGCTGATCAGTGTGCAGCCATCTTGGAAGTGAAATACATCATTAAGTCAGGCGGCAGAATCTCACAGGTTGATTTTGACATGTTCTGCTGGCTACAGGGGAACAAAATCATTGGAAGCTTGCCTGCCGTGAGGATGACTATATGGGATAGCTTGCAAACCTGTCCCACTACAGCTATTTCCAACCTGAAATCTACCCTTCAGGCTGGCCATGAATAGAATAACTACATTTCTCATATGGAATTGGAATTGGCAACTACTGATAGAATAGGTGATTTTGCATCAAGAGAGCTACATAAAAATCTTCATTACGTTGACATGGAACCAGCAACCGTTGTCATGGGGATCCCCTTACCTTAAATTAAATGGGTTTAGTTAACATAGATCAAAAACAGGAAAAAATTCTGGGTTGCCAGTCAGAGTAGACCAGATGTCATATCTTTGATGCTTCTTGTTTGGCATCCAGCATAGAACATGCCACTGTATCGACTATTATGAAACAAAAAAGCTTGTTCAGCAAATATATTCTACAAAGTACCTCTAAAGTTTCAACCCTCTCCCAGGAAGGATGAATCCCTGAAACTAGCTGTCTTTACTAAAGTTTCACATGGAAACCTACTTGATGGTGCCACATGCTGGGTGCATTTGATAGGAGACCAAAGCAATTCCTACCCTTAGCAGTCAAAAAGAGCAGAAGTATAGTATGCAGTGCCCTTGCAGGAGAAACTCTTGACATGTGAGATCACACTGACAATGTACTAACTTGTTCCATGCTAAACAAAGAACAGATGACCCATGTCATGACACCTTTTATAGTGCCACAGATAACTACATTATTTGACACAATTAGCTCTACAAACCCTGTTACTGAAAAAAAGGCCTCATTTGAAAATCAGTGGAACAAAATATTTCTAACACATTCACAGTATCCTGTAGTCTACAAAAAAAAAACAGGATGGCAGTCTGACTTACTAAGAAGCAGGCTTTCAATTCACCCTTGGATTTCTAAAGGCACTTGAAGAAGAAACATGAATAACCATGCATTTGAAAGCTTGCTACATAAACTAGAGTACTAAAACAGGCAGAGTTCTAGTAAACCACTAAAGGGACTTTTGAGGATGGATATCATATTAGCAAAACAGCACTATAGCTAATAAACTTGTAAACATGACAAATTAGTATATTCACAGATGCATGTTTTTCAACACCATGTTTTGCTGTGCTGTACCATTTGACCACCTAAACCCTCAATGCGGCTACTGTACACCCACTTATTCCCGTCATGGGACAAGAGAACAGCTGTGACATGACAGCCATCAAGACAGCCACACAGTTTTTGGTTTAACTTCTGCCACTCCCTGCATATCCCCGGCAGTGTTATAACTTTGTAACTTGCTTCTATAAGTTGCATATTCCAAAATGCATCTGCCTTTCCTTGTAGGAAGAAGCCTATTTCCCTTCTTTGGGCATCAGTGGAAAGTACTCAAGAAGGATATGTTTAGTGCTCCCTGAAAAAAAATCTAGCAGGATCTTCCTCTTCACCCCCAACACCTGACAGTTCATCCAGTGCCTGGGATGCTAATCTAACTCACTTATCTATAACTGGAGCAGTCTAAATTCCTTTAAGTACAACAAACAAAATGTCATCTTCCAGACATTTAACTATTGATATCACCTACCTGCCACAGCAGGATCTTTAGGATTTCTTCGAAAAGTATTTTTCTGTGAATTAGCTCTGCGAAAAATGAAATAGCCCAACACTGAAAGTCAAAAAGAGCAAGGACAAAGTTAGAAGATGCAAAGTCAAATGCTACTCCTGCTCACATCAGCTCATCTAAAACAGAGTTGCATTAAAAAGCCACAACAAAACCCATTTAGATCATGTCATACAACCTTCAAAAGAGGATTCAAATGCAGAAACCTGAACAATTTACTTCAGATCTGTTTTACCAAGTTTTGTTGATTTTCTCATCTTTTGCTACATTAACAGTTTATCATATTGATGCAGGTATCATCCCACTCCACAATCATTCCCTTTACCTTTTCTCATGCTCTCTGTTTCACACTGAATGGAAAAGACTTTGAATTTCAAATTTTCTTAATGCACTAGACATCTATGGTTCATGCTCTGAGCTTGCATACACACTGTGTGTGTCTTGCACGTGTGCTCCCTTTTTCCAATGTTGTACTGCAGTAGCTACTGCACTATGAAAGGTCGCACATGGTTACTGTAGCATAATAATGATGTTAAGCCCTTTGATTCTAGTGAAGAACAAAATTCAACCATACAGCATACACTGGAAAATGACACGATTCTATGCAAGTATGAAAAATTCCTAAATATACATGACAGTTGTGTTCTTCTTTAAATACTCTTTTAAACACATCTTCAAAAACCTCTTCTCATGAATGACATTTTTTTTATTTTAATGTTTTGCTTGATATTTCTTTCCTGCAATATCAAGGAGCTATGTTTGCAAAGCTCAGCATGCAATGATATCTTTCTTACAGTTTCATATAAAGGCTTTTTCTTCTTCTTCATTTACTATATTTTATTAAACAAAATCTAAAACTTTAAAATCACAAACGCACATAAACAAATAAATGAAAAATACACAGTAACTATAAAAATGCATCTGCACAGACTGCACTGGCATGGAGGTAGAAAGAATAGAAACAGGTAACATTTTCGAGTCTATGTCAAATAATTGAACAGACACATTGTCGAAAGTGATAATGGTTAGCGACAGAACAGTCTGTTGAAAAAACAAACACAAACACAACAGCCGCACACACCACAAGAACTGCTTTTGCAGGGGGGGCAAACTCCCCTGCACCCCCTGCTAATTGTATATAACAACTCTGAGATCACACTATAGTGGGGAAAAGTGCAAATTTCCTGATCCCTACTGTAACGTGATCTCAGTCAGAATGGTTTGATGGACTACAGTGTCAATGATATGGGTTTGACCATATCATGTTCGACAATGTGTCCGTTTGATAATTTGATATGGACCCCATTATTCCAATTATTCCAGAAAGCATACTGTGCTAACCATCAATTTGGCAAAGACTATACTGTAATAAACACCATATAATAGATAGAAGGCTTATATTTAAGGTTGTAGGTTCACAGGTAATTAGTAGGCTAGCCCTTCTTGGCCATTTTAAGCCTATCCAGTTTCCATTTTTCTGCTCAAAATAACTTATCCCATTTGGTTAAAGACTGGTCTTATCCACCCCACAGTCACTAGTTATATATTACCACTAATGAGAATAACTGGGATCATACTATAGATAATCTGAGGGGACCGATGCATGGGGAAAAAGCATTTACGAGCTCTGTCAATTAGTACTACATGGAGCAGTCATGGGTTAAATTTTTTGTTTGCCATCCACAGATCTAAGTTGTGCTTGAAAATGAACAGGGATGAACTTGGTTTCATTGCAGTGGTACCCTCTAAAAAACATTCTGTTGATGCTACAGAAGATGTTTAGAGCCTTAGACAGAATGTTTTAGATGCTGTTTGACTTGCTGATGCACAGTAAATCCATCAATAACGGGTATGTATGTATGTATGTATGTATGTATGTATGTATATATATCCCAGAAAAAAAGAGGTAATTGTTTCCCTCTACTCATCACTCATAAGATCCATTATAGAGTACAACGCCCCTTTTGGAATGTACCTCACAAGAAATCTGCAGCAGCTGAAAAGGCCACAGAAGTACCTCACAAAGAGGATTACTGGCCTCAAACAAATTCCCTACACTGACCACCTCAAAAAACTCCAGCTTTACTCCGTAACATATCGCCTACTCTAAGGTGATCTCTGCCTAACATATAAAGCTATGTCAAACCTAGAGCTGTTGGACATGCTACACCTAAAGAAATCCCCATCCCTCCGAGCTACACGCTCTAGGGACCTAAACCTTGTAACCACAATAAACAGGACATGCTGGAGACTTCCTATACTCTGGAAAAAGCTACCCATCTATGTCATGCAAAGTTCTACATTAGCACTCTTCAAGAAAAATCTTGATGAGTGGATGGGAAATAGGAAATACACCCCGGGGACAGTAGCACAGGAAAATAACTTTCTTAGGTGGCGTAAGCTATGGAACCTTGCTGGCTAGGCTTGCGTAGGCCCTTGGGCCGATAGCCTAGTACCTACCTATGAACCTATATACACTCAGTGAAATTACATCAGTGCAACTATGGAAGCCGCCTGTGAGTTTAATTATGTCTACTTTCATCCTTAATCTTAACATACTCAAAATGTGGTACATCATTCAAGAACATATACAGCTCTTATGATCAGAAAACCCCCACTTCACTTTTAGCTTCTTAAACATCAACAAAATGAAATACATAAACGAATGTTCATCTTTTGCTGACTTTCCTTTCTCCAGAACACCTAACAAGAAAAAATAAAGTTGGGAAGAACTTACCATAACAATACATGTCCTAATGATCACCGTTGAAGTATTCCGAACTATTGGGGTTATCTTGCCAAATGACCTGGATATCTGGTCATGGTACCAAAGCCAATACCCTCCACAGAGCCATACGTCAGACACATGACCCAAGCCTGTAGGCTCAAGGGTAAATAAGTGGATGTATGAGTGTAAAAACTGACTACCTCAAACACAGGAATCCTGTACTCACCTGAGGATACCAGAAAGAAAAGGTGAGCTAAGAAGGGAGAAGCCAGAAAATGGCACCTCCTCGATCCATAAGAAGTGGTTAAGAAAAGACAGATAAGGGGGATGGACAGAGTGGGAAGAAATACTGTAACAGTGATCTGTAAGACATCTACCCTTACAGTAAAATTTTGCACAATTATACTATGTCCTTCCTTCATTTACTGTTAGTATACAGTATTCCAAACTGTTGGGTGATTCCCAAAGCCTACTGAGTGTTGAGGGTGACATAGGAAAGTTGTCAATCAATTCAAGAGGACCAGTCTGTAAAGGAAGCTCTGCATCTGCAGAAAGCATCTTCCTTGTAATGTTTGGTAAAGGACTAAGCTGCTACTTCTAGGATGGCTATTGATTCTATCCCTTGTTAAAGGCTCCAGAAGAGGCCACTGCTCTGGTACAGTGTGCTCTTACTGAAAAAAAAACAAAGACTTTCAATGGTAAGTGTAACAAAAGGAAATTGATTTAGAATTCCAGTTAGCAGTAGTTTGTTTACTGACTAGGCTGCTCAATTTGGCTTCTTGAAAATAAATTGATCAGTCTTGTAGATGGACCTTGTCTTGTCCATGTAAAACCTGAGCTGCCTGTGAAAATCCATTGAATGGAGTATTCTCTCCTCCTTAGGAGTAAAATGTAAGGAGGATGATACTTAATTAAGGGATAGTTCATTGAACACTTTAGGCATAAATGAGGAGTTGGCCCTCAAAGACACTCTGTAATCATAAAAAATAAGGAAGGGAGGAGATTGCCATCGGGGCTTGAATCTCAGAAACTCTTCTAGATGAAGCAAGGGCTCCTATAATTATGGTTTTCCAAGAAGATAATTTTTGAGAGAGGCAGAAGCTGCTGGTTCAAAAGGGGGAATAGTAAGGTTTTCATAGACAAAGTTAAGGTCCCAAGAAGGTGGAATAATTTTTCTAGGTGGCTTCTGATGGAGGACACCATTTGGAAACTGTTTTGCCTGTTGCCTAGAAAGTGGAGAGGGGTCTAGAGGTAAGCAAGCAGAAATGACTGCTAGGTGTCCTTCATTGAAAGATATGTGCAAGATCAATTTTTAGCAGTTCACGCAAACATAAAATAGGAGGAACTCCTGTTTGGACAGAGTCCTGTTCTTTAGTACAACACCAAATAGAAAATCTTTTCCATTTAGATACACAAGACTTCTTGGTAGTAAGTTTTCTTGCCTCCTGAAGAACCTATAGTGTGTCATCAGAAAACCGGTACCTGAAAGGGATCAGAATCCTAGCATTCATACTGGAAGGTTGTGAGATAATTGGTTGGGTTGAAGAAGTGAGCTCTTGTGTTGTATGAGCAAGTCCACTTTGTGAGGTAGCTTGTGGTGATGACCGCTGGCTAGGTGGCACAGAAGGGGGAGCCAATGCTACCATTGCTAAAAGGGATTCACTAGTAAGATATTTGGTTTGTCTCTCTGGATCTTTAACAAAACCCTTGGAAGAAGTGGTAGAGGATGGAAGGGATCCAAGGAAAAGACATGTCATCCATCCTTCATGCCCAAGGACAAGGAGTCTTGGAGCAAAAGTGGAGTATCTGTTTGTTGTGTATGGAAGCAGATAAGTCTGTCTGTTGGATACCCCATTTTTGGACTATGTCTAAGATGACTTCTCTGTTTAGCATCCATTAGTGTGGGTCTTCCCTCCCTGATCTGCTTAGAAAATCTGCCAAGATGTTGTCCTGTGAAGGAATGAAAACTGCTTGGCGGGATAGATCTGTTTTTGTGGCCTGCTCCTATGCCATAAGAGCTAGTCTACATGGCTAAAGTTCATGTTCCTCCCTGCTTGTTTATGTGCCACATGACTTTACTGTTACCTGTGAAAATTCTGAGGGGGCCTGGGACCCAAGTGAGGAAGAAGATCTGAAAGGCCTAAATCAGCGTCTGCATGTCCTTCAGGCTGATGAGCTCTGACCTCTGATTTGGTGGCTATTGGCCCTGGAATCTCCCTCATGCAGTGTCTGAAGCATCTACGTGTAGCTCCTGTTGAGGCATCTGCACTTTGAATGACAGGGTTTAGAATTTCCTGTGATATCCACCACTGAATTTCTTTAAGCAGGGAAGAAACACGTCTGGAGGACAAGAATGCTGGGACCATATAGATTTCAGGTACCAGTGAAGTTTTCTCATATGGAATCTGGCAAAGGAGACCATGAATCACTGTCTTGAGAATTTCTCTTGCAGTGCAGGTTTGAGATACTGTACTTTGTCAATAGGTAAACAGGTCTGCATGAGTCTGGTGTCTAGTCTGCAGTCCAAATAGTACAGGTCTTGGGTGGATTCCACTGTGGACGTCTTGAAGTTAATCATGAATCCCAGAGTCTGGTGAAGGGAAACAGTGAAATTGAGATGGAGTAAAAGGATCTGTTGAGAGGGCGTCAACAGCTTGTCCAGATATGGGAATATTTTAATTCCCCCAATCCTGCAAAAGGCTATGACTGGTGCCATATACTTTGTGAAAACCCTGGGGTTGTAGATAGTCCAAAAGGCAAAGTAGAGAACTGAAAGTGTGAAGAACAAGCTAAAAATCTCAGAAATTTCCTGAAAGAAGGGAGGACTTGGGATGTGAAAGTAGGCATTCGTTAGATCCATGGAGACCAGGAAAGCTTGTGGAAGGATGAAGGGCAGAAGAGTTTGGGGTGACAAAATCTTGAATGAGGGGACCTTGAGGAAGGTGCTTAGAAGTGACAAATCCAGTATAAGTCTCCATTCTCCTTCTTGTCTTGGTACAAAAAATGGCCTGGGATAGAACCTTCTTCCCACGTGCTGTTTGGTACTGATGCTACTGCATCTTGGTCAAGCAAGGCTCGAAGGATAGATCTTTATCTTACCAGGAGGGGAAGGAAGGATGCCCTTGGATGGAGGGATTTCTTTCAGAACCATTCTATAACCATGATAGATAAATGAGCGGACCCATTTGTGCATGGCTATGAGCTGCTAATTCACTACACACGAGGTGAGTCTTGACAAGGGGAGGGATAGACTGAGGGGGGGAGGTTGTGGAAAAAGATATTTGGGGTGATTTGTCTAGGTTGGGAGGCCTCCCAGATTTGGAGTCCCTGCCTGGCTTATCTTGAAATCTCTTCCTAGGCATTTTTTTTCCCCTTATGAAAGGATCTAGAATCTCTGTGAAAGAAGAATGTGGGTTTTTATTTTTATTTTAACATTTGTTGACCGGGAATGTCTGACTAGGTTCCACAGAGCCTGTTTTCAGCGGAGGCCCGGGGAGAAATACTCCAGATGCATGTCTTTGGAATGTGGGAGGAAACCGGAGTACCCAGAGGAAACCCGCGCGAACACAGGGAGAACATGCAAACTCCACACAGAAGGCACCCCAGCCGAGAATCGAACCGGAGAACCTCTTGCTGTGAGGCGACAACGTCAACCGCTGCACCACTGTGCCGCCATTTTATTGGTAGTTTCTTTGCTATTAGGGTACATCTGTCTGCATTCCTTCATAATTTTCCCTTGTTCTTGTAAAGTTTTAAACAAAGTAAAATAAAAATATACAGCCAACCAACACAACTGTTAAGTAAAATAATTTAATTTAATGTACAAAAGTTAGCACTTTCACAGCAAAACTGCTGCTTCATCAGACTTACAATAAAAACAAGACAGCCATTTATATATAAATCACATGACGTATCTAATTAATTAAAAAATTAAATGAGGTAGTTTTCTCCCTATTAAGACAGGTTTAATAGAAACACGCCCGTACAAACCTAGGTGTTTGTCAGCATTTAAACTGACAATCCACCTTAGTTCTGTACATTCTGTCAAATTCACTAAATCTCCAAACCTCAAACTTTCACATAGCACTTCCAGAACAGCAAACCTAAATTTACGATCATTACCATTTTCAGTAACATGCTTGGCCAGTGCATTAGTTGGTTTGCCTTTCTTAATGTCACCTGCATGTTCCAAGATTCTCTCCCTTAGTAACAGTCACAGGTCATGCAGGTAGAACAATAAACCATATTCTCAGTGTTGCAGCTTTCAAAACATTTCAGTTCCACCCTCCTATTTATGGATTTTAGGTAAAGAGTAGTTATATCGCTGACAAAAGCACAAGCAGAACAATGCCAGCAAGAGAAAGTACCTAATCTCTCAGTCCTAGTGTGAGATTTAGTATGATGATTTTTATAGCACAGTTGACGTTTCAGGGAGAGATTATTTTTAAAAGAAAATTTGGGTACAGGACCAACTACGTCAGCTACAGCGTTATCTATCAAAAGTACATACCAATGTTTTTTAAAAATATTTCATAACTCACCAAAATTACTGGTGTATGTTAGAGGCATTCTAACTGTATATTATTATTAAATGGCTGTTCAAAACTATTATTATGTATAGAGAAATAAGGTCGTACAAGTGAATATTTAAGAGCACAGACTTCGTCCATAGTTTTGTATACTTCAGACTCTGTATAGCCTCTATCACTAAAGTCACAAGCCATCTGACATAACGTGGCATGGGCTTCTTCTTCCTCGTCATGCAATCTCATAGTTCTTAAAAATTGGCCTTTAAGCACATTTTTGGGTATGTGTCGTGGGTGCATATTAGATTTATGTAATAAATTATTACATCTGCATGGTTTTTGGTGCAACTTCTCTATGGGTTACCTAAAGTGCAAAAAAATATCGATAATCCACCTATGCGACCGATTGCGTCAAGTAGGGGTTGGGTTACTGAACCCCTCTCGATTTTTGTGGAGAAACAATTACATCCTCTATTGGATACTGTATCTAATGTGTTAAAGGACACAAAAACATTTTTGAGTGATTTATACTCATGGTCCAATACGTTTGTGAATAGATCTGGATTGGTTTTAGTGACTCTAGATATAGCTTCACTTTTCACAGTCATACCGAACGACCTGGGTATAGAATATATAAGAGGTTTCTTAACCCTAGTAGGTCAGTTTTCTAATAGCAAAGCATATTTGATTTGTGCTTTATTGGAACTCATACTTGAAAATAACATTCTCATTTTTCATGACAAGTTCTTTTTGCAAAAACTTGGGAATTGCAAAGGGGGCTGTCTGTGCTAATTCTTATGCCAATATGGTATTGGCTTTTTGGGAACACTAATTTGTGCACAATAACAATCCTTTTGTTAGTAATTTATGCTACTATAAACAATTTGTTGATGACCTTTTTGTTGTTTGGAAGGGGACAGAAGAATCGTTGAGTCAATTTTTTGAATATTTGCACTCAACTACGACGTTTCTTAGGTTTTCTTTACCGGTACTCCAAATCTAGTATTAAGTTTTTGGATGTATGTTAGAATGGATGAACTTAGGAATTTCAGTTCGTAATAACTTATTACATAAATCTAGTATGCACCCATGACACAAACCCAAAAATGTGCTTAAAGGCCAAGACCAATTTTTAAGAACTATGACATTGCATGACGAAGAAGAAGTCTATGCCACGTTATGTCAGATGGCTTGTGACTTTATTGATAGAGGCTATACAGAGTCTGAAGTATACAAATCTATGGACGAAGTATATGCCCTTAAAGATTCACTTGCATGACCTTATTTCTCTACACATAATGATAGTTTTGTACAGCCAATTAACAATATACAAACCGTTAGAATGCCTCTAACATACACCAGTAATGTCGGTGAGTTATGTAATGTTTTTAAAAAAACATTGGCAGGTACTTTTGATAGATAACGCTGTAGCTGACGTAGTTGGTCATGTACCCAAATTTTCTTTTAAAAATAATCTCTCCCTGAAACGTCAACTGTGCTATAAAAATCATCATACTAAATCTCACACTAGGACTGAGAGATTAGGTACTTTCTCTTGCTGGCATTGTTCTGCTTGTGTTTTTGTCAGCAATATAACTACTCTTTACCTAAAATCCATAAATAGGAGGTTGGAACGGAAATGTTTTGCAAGCTGCAACACTGAGAATGTGGTTTGTTGTGCTACCTGCATGACCTGTGACTGTTACTATATTGATAAAACTAACCGTAGTTTAAGGGAGAGAATCTTGGAACATGCAGGTGACATTAAGAAAGGCAAACAAACTAATGCACTGGCCAAGCATGTTACTGAAAATGGTTGTTGTTGTTGTTGTGTCTTTTGGCTTTTCCCGGTTAGGGGTCGCCACAGCGGAACTCCGGTCCACTAATGATTGGTAGTTGATTTTTACGTGCCGAGTTACCAGCCCTGACGCACAACTTTCAACGAAGGTACGCCCATTCACGCATGTCTCCACACAGAAGATGCTCTAGCTGAGAATCGAACTGGACAGTGTCTTACTGTGAGGCAACAACGCTACCGCAGCACCACCACTGCAATGATCATAAATTTACGTTTGCTGTTCTGGAAGTGCTATGTGAAAGTTTGAGGTTTGGAGATTTAGTGAATTTGACAAAATGTGCAGAACTAAGGTGGATTGTCCGTTTAAAATTGCTGACAAACACCCAGGTGTGAATGGACATGTTTCTATTAAACCTGTCTTAAAACCACTTCATTGAATTTTTTAACTAATTAGATATGTCATGTGATTTATATATAAAGGGATGTCTTGACTGTTTTTATTGTAAGTCTGATGATGCAGCAGTTTTGCTGTGAACGCGCTAACTTTTGCACATTAAATTATTTTACTTAATAGCTGTGCTGGTTGGCTTTATATTTTTATTTTACTTTGTAGTTCTTTGTGTATTTTGTCGACCTTAACTGGGCAGTGGCATGTTTTATATTTCCAAAGTTTTAAACAAGTTGGCTGCATCAGGGCCAAATAAAAGACCACTAACTCAAACGAGGATCAAGTAGCTTGGCTCTGATGTCCTCAGGTAAGGATTAAGAGTGAAGCCATGTCTACCTTCTGATAACACAGCCACTAGCAGCTGCTCTGGAGGAGGCTTCTTCTGCATCACAGCTGCATTTGATACTATGTCTAGCCACCTGTGAAGCTTGAGCCACCATGGACATGGCCTGTTGCTTAATGCCAGCCCCCTCCACAGAAGCCAAAGTTTTATTTAAGTCACCCAAAATAAACAGCAAATATTTAGTCATAGTCATTTGGGTCTGATAGTTTAGAGCTCTGAAAGTGGAAGAGGTCTATACCCCCCCCCCTCCAAGTATGTCCATTGCCCTGTTATCATTATCAGAGGGAAGGGCATTAGCAGCAGAAAGGAGTTTGGAGAGTTTATCTGCAGCAATGGAAAAGGCAGAAGGGTCTGTCAAAGGAGTCTTGTACATAAACTTTAGATCTTTAGGCACTTTGAAAAATCTATAAGACCTTGTAGGGACTGGTGGCTGAGGATTTGTAGCAGTAGTAGTAGAGGCAAAGACATCCAGAAAGATGTCCATGACAGGAGGGACTGCAGCAGGCACAGCAGTGCCTATCTCTAACAGGTTATAATACCTTTTTTTTGCACAGCTGACATTTGTTGGGATTCCCACTCAAAATGCTTCAACTTGTTAGAAATGGTTTCTCCAAAAGGAGCTACTCTACAGGAGACTCAAGGGAAATGGAGTGTCCTCAGAGGCCACTCGGCCTGGGGAGTGGATCAGAGAAGACTAGAGAATGTTCATTAATATCAGACTCTGCCTAGTTATCCTCTGAGGAGGATTCCAGATGTCTCTTGTGAGGGATAGCAAAAATAGGGGCAGAGGAGGAAAAAATGGTGGTTTGAGTGTCATGATGGCCTTGAACAAACCTTGGGAAAAATCCAGCCAATCCATCTACTTGGACATCTGAGGACAGGAAACATTTTTGTTTTGTTTTTCTTTTTTTGAGTGACATTTGTTTTAACAAGATGCGGCAGATCCAACCCCTGACGTACCTCAATTAGTGACCCAGGTATTTCTTCTCGTACTAATATTTGCAGAATACATTCAGGTCCTTCTAAAATTATTAGACGTGTTTCTCTCTTTTTACCAGCGTCGGGAAGATCAGTTGTTTCGGATGTGTGTGACTCCAGTGCAATACCAGACTCTGGCGAGATCACTTTAGCAGAAGTCTGAGAAGTCATCAGATGTACTGCAGGTTCTGAATCCTCAGGAGGTATATCCAAGTCCAACTAGGAAATCATAATGTCAGGCTTAGGCCTCTTGAACTTTTTTTTGGGATCGTCAGGACATCAGAGTGGAAGAATTTGCCATCTTAGCTTGGGCAAGGTCTCCAAGTAAGTGTTAAAGAGATGAATGTGGCATACATAAGGATTTAGGCATGAAGGACTGTCAGATACTGCAATTTTTATAATCGTTCTCTGCACCTAAACAGAAAAGGTACTGGGAGTAGAGATCCTTGTAGGGAATCTGCCTACTATGATCACACTTTCCTCTCCTTGCTGGCATCTAAACAGAACTTCAAATACCAAAGCTTTTAAGAAAGAACAAGAAAGGTTCCCCAGTGGAGCAATTATTTGAACCAGTGAAGGCCAACGATACCAATGACCATGTGTAGAACAGACCGATGGATACGAGACTAGCAATGGACTGGCAGCAAGATAGTGTGAGGTTTTTATGCTTATACATCCAACAGCTAAGGTTGTACACTGACTGTATGGCTCTGTGGAAAGTTTTGGCTTTGGTACTCCTTTGGTTAGAAACCCCAACAGATTGGAATGCTGCAACAGTGATCTAAAGAGGGACATCAAAAGGTATAAGCACCAGCCTTCAAGACCATGTCAGAAATAAGCTTGTACCTGTAGCTTAACTCACTACCGCCCATGTACCATTTTAGAGCAAGACTCTGCATGTTAACCAAGTTATTTCTAAGACAGTACATACACTGCCACATTACCCGAGAGCCCTGTCTGGTGACATCAGCAACTTAATTTCATTTTGCAGTGCTGAAAACAGAATTTAAAAGGTAAATCAAACCTTAGTTTTACATTCTAAACTCTGTTTTCCTATTGGAGTTAATGGCTATTTGCCTTTTTTTTTTTCTTTTGAGAAAACTGGTTTGCTGTGGGCCTTGTCTGCGGTTTCCATCCTTCATAAGAAGCTGATTTTTGTTCCACAGCATTCTTATTTGCACTAGTAAACTCAGTAAAATTGTGGTCACCTTCCCCTTTTCTAGGCATTGGACTACATCCAACAACTCCAGTATGGTACACTAGGAGGAAAAATTATTTCCCTGTCTTAGACTTCCTTACATGTTATTACTTGCAGTTATTATATTCCAGTCCCCTGCTAAAATTGGAGCTGCCTTCAGAAAACAAAAATACTGGCTATAATTTCTCTCGGTCCTGAAATATTTAGACTCAATAGGCCAGTATACAGAGGCAACTGTCAAAATGAGACTTCTCTAGATATTCTTCATTGCAATATATCTACCTTGCAAATTTGACAGCAGACAGCTGGACCTGTACATTCAAGTCCCTTGAATACAGAGTGGTAAGCAGTTCTGGTAAGTTAGGCAAACAACTTTGCCCGTTTGATTAGGTTTCCCAATCCAATCACATTCCATGATATTCCATGCATCAAAAACTAAATATAATTGACCTATTTTCTGTACAATAATACATATTGACCCATACTCCACCTCTGCTCCAAGTCTATTACACTTCCTCCCTTCCAAAAATCCTGATTACTCAATTATGAAAAAATAAAAACCTCAGAAATTCTAATATAAGAAGCTAGTAAGGCAAGTATATTCCATGGCATTATTCAAAACAGAAGGACAACTACACAGACTATAAAAACATCGTAAAAAATACCACCCACTTTCACATAAAGACAATTAGTTGCCCAACACACACACACACAAACTGGCAGTAAAGCAATCCAAACTCATTCACCCTGCCTCTACAGGGGACAACATTTAAAATAAGAGGCATCAAACATGCTGCATTATAAATATCTTTGGTAAACATTCAACACACATTAAAAATAAATAAATAAATGTATGTATGTATGTGCGTGTGTGTGTGTGTGTGTGTGTGTGTGTGTATATATATATATATATATATATATATATATATATATATATATACACACACACACACACATATATATATATATATATATATATACACATATATACACACACACACACACACACACACACACATATATATATATATATATATACACATATATACACACACACACACACACATATATATATATATATATATATATATATATATACATATATATGTATATATACATATACACACACACACACACACACACATATATACATATATATTTATATATACATATATATATATATATATATATATATATATATATATATATATATATATATATATATATATATATATATATATATACACATGCACACATATGAATAAATAAACAAGCAAACAATGAGTTAAGATGGTCAGCACAAGGTTCAAATCCCACCACTGCCACAAAATCTGTCTTTGAATACCTACGATTAGTGCCAATTAATAGCAATAGAAATTAAAACCAATAGACAGCTCAGGGTCTACAAGGTCTCAAAATCTACACCACTAACTAAAAGTTAATGAGTTTAATAAAGAAGTTTGCCTTAACAACTTAGGGGAAATATGCAATATGTCTTGGGTTACAAAAGCACCTGAATAATTATTAAAATGAACAGATGCAGAGCAGAGTTCTAAATCAATGGCATTGCAGGATTTCACCCATTTTTCTTTCAGCCCATTTCCTTCCAGTGGTCTTTTACAAACAGTAACCAACCTTAACTAATACAAATTTGCTAGTGCATGTACACGCAGACAAACACAGCATTTCCCTGGTGAGCACACGCACTCCTGTGCATGTGTGTAGGCATGTGCACATGCACACAAATGCATGCATGGGCACACGCGTGCGTATGATGGGCATGCGTGCTCGTGCACACACACACACACACACACACACACACACACACACACACACACACACACACACACACACACACACACACTGTTAAATCTCCATCAACATAGAGTACTGCAATAAAGACAAGTATGGACTACCCGAATATAAAGGGTTCTCTGCTGAAAATCAGAACCATTCCCCATAGCCAACTGATTAACTTTGGAATACGCTCCACAGTACTTGTAATGAAGTGCCACTCTTACAGTTACTTCTACAAACATTATAATTACTGAAGTCATTCATTTCTATCATTAGCAGTGAGCTTAACTGTTTTGGGGGCTTGAGAAAATGGCTTTTTCCCCCCTGCTAGTTCATATGCTGTCCAAACAGCAAAGGGCTGTTTCCACTGACCTCTTTCCTCGGGTACAGCTGAACCTTCCAGGTGTTTTAGTAGAATCTGATTGTGAAGCAACTACAGCTCTTGAAAATCTCCAGACTGCATCTAGCCCTCTTCTGCCTTTAAAATAGTGTCAACAAACTTGAAGAGAAAATACTTTGAAAAAAAAAACACTGCATAAATAAATTGCATGTGCAACTTTTTTAAACCTGGACTGGGAACAAATGTTTAGTGTTCTGCTTGTTTCTGTACTAAAGGCAAGCTAATAAGACATGCAAGACCTTTTCCAGACAAGCACTTTCCTGAGCTGCCACCGGTGAGAGGCCTACCTCCTTGTCATAATAGGTATCAAAGCTGATTATCTTTGGAAAGCTGTGGGACAGTCCAAGTACAAAACACTTTTTATGCTCCTTCACTATGAAGATCTTTTGTTGCCAATCCATTTCAGTCCTACCTACGCATTTATGGGAATCCCCACCAGCTAGATATTTTTACTGTGTGCTTGGATGTCTAAATCGATCATTTTAACACTGAGCTGCTCCAATCTGGTTTGGTTGCTCCAGAACTAAGAGATGTGCTCATTTGCTTTATTTTGTATTTTAAGAAGCAAGTCAGGATGCTCTCTCAGACCTTTTTCAAATTATCTAGCTCTCTCCGGCAATATTTGGACATAACCCTCTAATTTACCTTCTGTTTTTTTTTTATTTAGCCAAAATCCATTCCAGTAAAGAAAGTTCACTTCTGGCTAAAAAAAGAAAATTGTTTTATATTTAAGACTCCTGGTTAGACTGGGGTGGTCCATTTTTTGGTCTGCAACATGACGATTTCATATTTGTTCTCTAACATTATACGCCATTGGCAATTTGACCTTCCATTTCTTTTTTGGCTATTAAAAGCACTGACATTCATACATTGATAAATATGCAAAGTTTCTGAGTTGATAGTTATATTCCTTACTAGAATATGTCAAAAAGTGAAAGACATTCGCTGACAATATCATCTAGTAAACTGCATTTAATATGGAATGTTAAGGCATATACATCAGCAGGACGGTTACCAAAGAGACTATTTGTAAAGTTATGACCACATTTTATTCCCCAAATGTCGTTAGTGATGATCTGCTCTCGCAATGCTATTCTTGCTGAAAAGACTGTGGTATGGTGGAAAACCATACTTATACTGTCAGAGAATGACACAATTATCCTTTTGGAACTACTTGCAAAGTGCTTACAATAAAACATAAATAAAAATAAATAAATGAAAATTAAATTAAATAACGTAATTCAAGTTCTGTGGAGATGATAACTTGATTCTGGACTTTCCTACATGCAGACTGACAAATGACAGAAATACCAAGAAGTCATGGGGAAATAAGGGGGGGTTATTTTGGGCAACTGTAGTTAAGATGACTACTGCATTTTGTTTAAAGGAATTCCGCCAATCCCCTGAGGCCTAAGAGGCCTAGGGCTGATTCAGACAGAACAGGTGGTTACTGCAGAAAAAGTGTCAGTTAAACTAAACTTGAACTAAACAAACTGAGAAATTTGATATGGCTTGGGTAAAAGTGTGGACATTTTTTAAACAGGAGAATTCTTCTGTACACTACATAAGTTGTTTACAGGACATGTACCAGTTTGCATGACAAACTGAATCAAGTCTTGGAATGAACAATTAGTGACTAATTGGGTTTTACCAAAATTACTTTTACTGGGATTTTTTAGTTAAAGGTATAGTGCAACACAGATGTAATAACTTGATATCAGCAGAATTGTTCCTAAATATTAAATAAGGCATGAGTGAAATGGAGGGTGAATATTTATTCTGGAAACCAAGAAACCTCTATCTTTTTCGCAGCCTACTGATCTGTTCTAAGAGAGGAGTAGAAAGCAAAAAGATGATCAAAGAAGAGCCATGGAACACCTTATGGCTCTGGGGTGTGTAGGGATGAAGTCTGAATTTGATTAACAGCTCAAAGTGTTGGAGCAGCCTGGTGGAAAGTGGGTTTAAGCTGCTCACATCAGCTTGCCCATCCAATGAGGAGGAGGGACTGCGGATCTGCATGCAATCAAGGCATGGCATGGCATGGGTGCAGTTCCATGGCCAAAGGCAGGCTACTCTTCAGCTAAGTGGGGGTAGGGAGCTGAAACAGGTCTGCACAATGGGTCATCATGCCCATCAAAATGCATCTGCACTGCCCAATTAAGACTTTCTCGAAAATCTTCACCCTTCCCCATCTCATAAGATGGTCACCTCCTGCATCTCTTCCTTCTAAAAGAGGGGATGGTGATCAGCTTTGAAGGCATACGGGACTAAGGGCATGACTACAACCCAACCAACCAGCATTTAAATAGTGGTCCAAGTGCCTGTTAATCTGGCATGGGGGATGGCAGTGAACTGTAGGATCAACTCACCCATTCTGTTGATAAAGATAACCCCTGGGCAGTCTATGTGATGGCCTGCATGAAATCTGATGACCAGGAGGACAGCATCTTGGAATCCCAAATTTGTGATGGTGGCTCCAAGGGTGCGTGCCTGTCTGGGAGCACTCACTGGTCATGGGAGGGCACTGGATTCTCCATTGTGACGTAGTTCCCCAAATCTTTGATGCAAGGACTTTATGACTCTCATAACTCTTGTGCAGACATAAATTAACCAGTTGATGCAACTAAACTTATGTAAGTTGTTTTTGCCACAACTAGCCTCTTACAGAGTTGCTGGAATGTTTTATAGCAAGTCTTTGTAGAAATCTACAGCTTTGTTGTATCTAAGCTTTTTCTCAGCTCTCTCTAATGATTGTTGTCACTACTCTCTCGAAGATCTTAATGGACCCACCTCAACTTAATTACATATATACACATCTCTAATCTCACCTTTTGGGTAGCCATTACAGTAAGAGTGGTGACTTTATAACTTAACATGTTAATCAACCATGGTTTTATGTAGGCTCTCCATGGAGAAGACATAATGCATAGACACATGCTTTATAAAAGTAAAAAATTACAACTTCTGTGTTAGGGACTCAAGGCATACACCTATCATGACTTGAATGTAGTTTCTGACACCATAATTCACAGCATCCTGAGTGATCATATTCAAACCTACTGTGGATGTGGGAGAGCAGCCCAAAACCGATCTTTATGTTTCTTGAAGGAAAGACCACAAGGGGGTTCTGATGTAATGTTTTCTTCTCTTATCAGTGGGAGTGGTAAGCTTTGAGCAGCTTATTTATCGTTAGAGGAGTGGTTTCCAGCTCAAGAATTGTATCTTATAGGCCATTTTGGGGTGCTTTTATCCCTTTCAACTTTCTGACTTAAAAAACTGTGTTTGTGCTGGTTTGTGTGACGTGCAGCGCCTTTGAGTTAGGGTAAACTAATACCAGTGCCTTAAAGTCTGCTCTTCAAAATTTCCCTTAGATCGTGTAAGCTTTCATCTCTGAGTACTCAAATTAGACCTTCAAACCCAGCACTTGCTCAGAACCGCTTGCATTTATTGTATGCATAACCACTGCTAGTAGCACTAAAAACCTTCCATAAACGAAACAAAAACAGCTTCAGTGCTTAAATAACTTGAGCCCCTATCCAGGCAAGTCTAAAGGTCAGTTCCCTATGCTTTCTCCTGTTTACCTGGTGAATCTGGGCATCCTGAGACAATGTAGCAATTGCCTCATATACACAGACAGCTCTCTCCTCCTACCTCCAAACACATCCACTTGTGAGAGATGCCCTTACATAGCCAAATTAGAGGCCACACTCTCTCCAACCAAGACTGGGTTAGCCAGTCAAGAGGAGAAGGTTAACACATACATCACACCACATAGAACACATAGCTCCCTGAATCACACACCAGTACACCTCTCACATGACAACACAAAACCCACACACACTTTCACGGATGATCTCAATAAAAATCTGCCCAAAGAACGAAGATCTCTAAAGCAGAAATGCAAGCAAACATCTCATCCAAACATAACCCACAAGACACACAGCACACATAAACAGTGTGCCACTCCACTCAGCCTAAGCCCCTATGGCAAAACATTTTACCCAATACACTAGTCATAGGTGACTCAATAGTAAGGTACACTGACATTTGCCACATAATGCATGCACTTGGGTTTCTCCACAAGTACAAATATGACTCTGTCATTGTCCATGTTGGTATGAACGACCTAAGACGTACCTCCCTGGACTACATGAAAAGAGACATGGAGGAGCTCTCAGATGTTGTAGCCCAGGCAGGTGTGACCCTAGCCCTGAGTAGCATCCTACCGTCGCCCAGAATGATACCACAGTACAGCAGAAAATGACTGACTTCAACAATTGGCTAAGTTTCCTGTGTCATTCAAAGGGGATCCAGTATCTGTCTGCCTGGGATGACATGATTGACAGACCTCGATGATTTGCCAGAGATGGTCTGCATCTGTCACCCCTGGGATTCTGGATACTGGCCAATGCTCTTGCCACCCCTATAGTGCCTTTTTTAGGCAATGCCCTGAAGACAAATTTACCACCGTAACAACTGCAAACAAACACAACCTGATGGTTATGATACTCAAAGCTAGAAGTCTAAATTTCAAAATGCACTCGCTCGAGTCACTCCATAAACTGGAGAACATCAACCTCTGAACAGTAACAGAGACCTGGTACAAGGCTCCGGACAGCACCCGAGCATGACCAGGCTACAATGCATATCACAGCTTTCGGCCCCTAAATCTGGACCAAAGCTCTAAAGGAGGTGTGGACCGAAGCCCCAAAGGCAGTGGTGTATCCATCTTCATAAAAGATATGCACACCTCCAGACTAGTTGCCCAACATAACGCATCAGCGATACTTCAGGTTCAACTAACATTGGATAAAACTGCACTCCAGGTTGTAGCCTGCTATAGATCCCCCACAATGTCCCAAGACTCTGGAAAATATTAAGGTTCAAACTTATACCCTTATACTGGGAGACTTTAATTACCCCTCCATTAGCTGGGAAAATTATTCCTGTTCCAACTCATTTGCCAAACATTTTCTGGAATTCATTAATTCCAACGCTCTGGACCAACTCATTCTCACCCCCACCAAAGGTAGAAACATTCTCGACCTGGTTATTACAAACATGGGGGACCACTGCTCTACACCAGTAATCCACTCCTTCCTGGTTAGATGGAACCACAAGTTAATCACCATCGATATCCAAATCCCACCCTCACCCCCCCCCCCCCATGAAGGAAACCACAGTGAAAAACTTCTCCAAAGCCAATTTTGAGCTTCTAAAGACAGAAGTGACAAACTTCACGTCATCCATGCAAATGGGGAATGGGTATATGGCTGCTGAATCATACACCAAGGCACTGTATGAGCATTTACACAAGTGCATGGATCGGGCCATACCAAACAGAACCAACATGTTGTCCTCCAAAGAAAGGAAGCCAATCTGGTGGTCCCCTGCCATTAACAAACTCAACAACAGAAGGAAAAAACTGTTGCAAAAAAGGTTGAAGTCCCAAGACTGGAAAAATTTCCTTGTAAATCTAAGCAAAAAACTGAGATCCCTCAGCAAATCCTCCAAAGCTAGTTACAAAAACAAAATTGCTACAGATGCTAAAGATAACCACAGGGCATTCTTTAGTTATGTCAAGACTCTAAATAACAATACGCAAATGTGCTCAGAGCTACTGCACAACAGCACCACCTATACTGAACCAACTGATATTGCCAATATCTTGGCCGACATGTTTAGTGCAACCTTTACCCTCTTTACCCCCTAAAGGGCCCATCCCAATATCCGAGGAATGTCAAATCCCTAATATCACAGCTGCATAGGTAGAAACCGCACTGTCCAAATCCAAAAATACAGCTTCCACGAGACCTGATAATATACCTGGCTGTGTTCTACACGAACTACAAAGGGAACTGGCACCACACCTGAGTGCCTGATTCAACCACAGCCTCACTTCAGGCTTTGTTCCCACCAAATGGCGCACCACTACAGAACGACTACTAACCCTGGAAACTACTGCCCCATCAGCCTGATGAGCTTGACCTGTAAGGCCATGGAGAGCATCATTACAGACCTTATAAATAGTGATAATAGGGAACCTTCAAACCCTGAACCCCACACAGTTTGGGTTTGTGAAGGGCAGATCATGTCTGCTCAACCTGATAGACTTCTTCAAATCTGTCACCAGAGCGGTGGATGAAGGCAAGGTAATCCATACAGCCTACCTTGATCTAGCCAAGGTCTTTGACACCATCCATCACTTAGGGATCATTGACAGGCTCACTAACCTAAGCATTAACCCCTACATCATAAGAGGGGTTGGCAACTGGCTTACGGACAGAACCCACAAGGTGGAAGTAGCGGACTCCAAATCTGAATTTGGAGTTACAAGTGCAGTCCCACAAGGTTCTATTCTGGGTCCCCTCTTCTTTGCCATCTACTTCTCTGAAGTTCAGGCCAACATAAAGGGGACTCTGGTTAACCAAATTTGTGAATGACTGCAAACTGGGAGCTATTATTGATTCTCAAGCTGACATAGACATCCTACAAAAAGGCCTCACAGAGACCTACTGGTGCCAGAACCATGGTCTTAAGCTCAATGCTAAAAAGTGCATCGTCATTCCCTTTGGGAAAAACACAGTGCCCACAAACAACCACATCGACGGTAGCCCACTTAGCTCCAAAGGTGTGATAAGAGATCTAGGGACACAGGTAGATAGCAGCCTCTCCTTTGACAACCATGTTGCCACTGTCATTAGAAAGTCCTTCTACGTGGCACACCTCATTACAAAAGGTTTCTCATCCAGGAAGAAAAAAGTTATAATCCCTCTCTACTTGTCCCTCATCAGACCCATTATAGATTACAATGCCCCATTTGGCATGTACCTCACTAGACACCTACAACAACTGGACAGGCCACAAAAATTCCTCACAAAGAGGATCCTAGGACCCAAACACATGCCCTATACAGAAAGACTCAAAAAACTCCAGCTTTACTCCATCTCATATCGCCTACTTAGAGGCGATCTCTGCTTGACATACAAAGCCATGTCTGACCCAGTGTTGCTAGACATTCTTCATCTGAAAAAGTCTCAGTCCCTCTGCACCACATGCTCCAAAGACCTGCTGGAGGGACAGGTTCCTAACCCAGAGACTTCACATACTCTAGAATAGGCTCCCCATTCACGTCAAGCAAAGCACTTTACTAGCCCTCTTCAAGAAAAATCTTGACAAGTGGATGGGTTATAGGAAATTCACCCCAGGGACCACTTCAACAGCCTTGCTCGATAGGGGCACAAGGAACTAACGTCTGGCAGAAGGATGACTGGGAATATTCTTGGGCTAGGCTTGTATTAGCTTCAGGGCCATTAGCTTAGTACTCACCTATGAACCTATAATGTAAAGGCCCACAAGGCTCAGTCTTGTCACCTTCTGTGTTTGGCATCAACATACTGCCACTTGGCAAAATCATATACAGACTTTTTTAGCTCTAAACTAAAAGATAATCTGCCTCGTTTCTCCTGTGTGCTTAATGACAGAGATGCTGCTATATGGGTAGACAGTTGTTTCCCTACAATGTCCACCTGGAAGTCCTTCAGTGGTCTACAGATCATCTGCAGTAACACTAAGGTGGTAGTGGTGCAATACTGATCAATTTCTGTAGAAGTCTGGCGGTGAAGCAGTAAGCCTCTTAGGGTTACTTACTGGGTGTAATAATCTGTAGCAGCCCACCCTTTATCAGGTAAGGTTACTGGTACTCTTCAATCAGCATATTTATCTGAAAAAACTCTCCTGGATCAAACACCTAATCCCTCCTGGAGATTAACCAGCTAAGGTGCACACTTTAGTAACTTTGCCACTATTAATGCAACACACTTACTCATGTTTATTTATTTATTATTTTATTTATTTTACATTGTTTGCCAGGATTGTCCACTGGGCTGGAAAAGAGACCCTTTTCAGTGGAGACCCGAGAAGAAAAGCTCCACATTAACACAAACAAGCAAATAAGCTCTACCTTAACAAGAACAAACAATAAAGTATCACAACTTGATACAGCATAAGTACACGTCGATAAACATAAAACTTCCAGTAACAGTGTAAAGTATATGTACAACTTATAGAGACACGTTTCACATTGCAAAAGCTTGCAATCAAAATGTCTCAGGTAGATATAGCATGAGTATCATAACAACAATAAAAACCTCAATGTATAATAACTGGCAGTTACAACTTAGAAGGCAAAGTTAGAGTTTTGATGAGTAGCAAAAAAATTGAAGTTAAGCATGAAGAGATTAGTGCCCCTTCAACTACTGCAGAATGCAGCAATACAGTGTTGCTCAGGTCACATGAGGGGGCTATCGTATAACTGGTGCTGTAGGGCTACAGTGGATGCCTGCATAATAGAGAATCTCCTTTAAAAATGTTTAAGCCTTAAAAACCCTACACAGACTGGGCCTGAAAAATCTGACTTACCTTCCTTCGTCATACACTCTAGTCATGTTCTGCAGAATTTGAAAGAAACAGCAGCCCAAGCATACTTGTGGCATACCCTCTGAATATAATCCGCAATCTGTAATCCACCCCCACCTGATGGTGAGGCAACTGTACTTTTTTTGTTTTCCTGGGGTATCCTACGTTACTGCCTTTCCTTCGCCCCACTGATGACATTGCTGCATTTACTGATGACGCTGGGAATATTGTGGTTTCCTGTTAGAATGGATTTTCAATACATGGGTACAGATCTTGTGTACATTTAATTTAAAATGTTTTAAACTTTTCAGATTCTTAGATTACTAGCAGCTTGTCCAAAACAGTTGTCTATTAAACATAGTAAAACATCAACCAAACATACATGCCTTCTTATTCTTGCTGCAATAGCTGCTGCTCTCAGAATTAGAAAACAAATAAACACACTTGTAGTTGCCAGAGAGGTAACCCCAACTCGTCTTAATTATCGCTTTTGTTAATTTCATTAGAAAACACGAACTTCATCAGATTAAGACTCCCTTGTCTTTATTGCTTAAATAGTACAAACACTGCCATCTAGGGTCTAAAAAGCCATAATACTTACAAAATATAGTTACTTTATAACAAAATTCTAACTTGTGAGAAAATCTTGCTCAAAAATCAAACAATCTTATTTTATTATCTATTATTATCTGACCCGACACTTGCAGCAGCTGGAGAGGCCACAAAAGTTCCTCACCAAAAGGATAAAGGGTCTCAAACATCTGTCCTATGCTGCCCGACTGAAAGAACTCCAGCTCTATTCAGTCGCACGCTTGCTCAGAGGTGACCTTTGCCTAACATACAAGGCCATGTCAAACCCAGATTTGATGAATATGCTTCACCTCAAAAAATCTAGATCCATCAGAGCCACAAGGGCGGGAGACTTAAACCTCGACACGGCTATTAATAGGACGTGCTGGAGGGATAGATTCATCACCCAAAGACTCCCTATGCTGTGGAATAAAATCCCGGTATATGTGAGGCAGAGCACCTCGCTGGCCTTGTTCAAGAGAAATCTTGACCAATGGATGGGAGATCGCAGATATACCCCAGGGATTACCTCAGTGTCACTGCTCAACAGAGGCACAGCAAAATAATGGGTATAGTTCCCCATACTAAAGGGGTGGCGTAAGCCACAAAACTATGGGCTAGGCTTGTAAATGCCCTCGGGCAGATAGCCTAGTATGAACCTATGAACCTATGAACCTATTCTAAAAAGTACACTGCAAATGAAACTCTATTAAATTCTACTAATGTTGTCATATTCATGTGTATTTATACACCACAACATAATCTGTTCACCATAATACATGGTTAGCCACTACTGATTTTTTTTAAATAAATCTGTGTCCTTTTAATTAATAATAAACTGTAAATAGATATTCTATCATTGATGCCCAGGGTGCTAGTGGCATCCAAAACACTTGCCAATACAATTCCCGCTTCTGAACATCTGCTTCCCAATTACCATCTTTAAAGCCTTTAATGTTTTACCAGTATAAAATGCAGGGCACGAATTACATTGAGCTAGATAAATTATGCCCTTTGTGTTACCATTACATTTTCCATTGGGGTAAATCAATCGTGGAAAGGTGCCTATAGTAAAATCAGCACCCTCAAAAACATATCTACACTGGCTGCAGACACCACATTTGTACATACCCTCCACAGCCAAGTTGTAGTCCCACTTTCTCATACCACAATTCTCAGACCTTTTCTTAAGGTTATCTAATCCCTGTCCTAAATATAAAAATAGGGCTCTTGCCCAAAAACGCACCCAAACCCGGGCAGTAATAAAGCTAAAACAATTTCTTATTAGAAAATTCCTTAACATCCTTAGTAGCTTTTTTATGGTAGTGAGTCAAATAGGATTATACAGACAACACTACACTATGGAAGTAGGATCTTATTCATTTCTCAAATTTTATTTTCTGTTCTTAATAAAATCCTTTCAAAAAGAGGCCTTTATCACCAATCAAACTCAGTGGTTAAATGCAAACAAGTTAGAGCCAATGGCTAACAGTTGCTGCTCAGTCAAATAAGACAGATGAACCAAGTTTGCAGTTCAGTTTTTAGCTTTCACACCATTCATTTTTTAAACATCAAATAAGACAGTTTGTTCATATAAATAAAAAGTTCAGTAAATCCAATTTTTCATCTTTAGTATCACCATCAATTCTAGAATAATCCATATGGCTGTCTAGTTTCTTCAGTGGTCTTCCAAATCTATAGAATTTAACAGGAACACTTTTTTTGGACATCTTATCCTCCTTTTGGGATAGGTCTTGCTACACTACGACTTTAATAGGAGACACAACTATAGGAGCCTCTCGCTGTAGCTCATGACTATCCCAGTTCTCACATTTCTTTATTTTCTTGTAATAGTGCTGGCTGTGGCAATTCTAGCTGTTCGTCCTCTTGCCAGTTTGATTCATTTAATTTATACTGATGTCTATAATTATTTCTATTCAGCTTTCCTGATAGAAAACATAAAGATTTTTGGTTTGGGTGCTTCTGCCTGACAAACTACTTCGGATTCAATATAGAACATTTTCCATGGCTTTTGGATCATTATGCTATCCCCAGCTCGTAAATCAGTCAGTCTGCTGTAATCTCAGTCATAATACTTCTACCTTAGCCGATTTCATTCCTAGCACTTCCTTTACTTTGCATTGTTTTTCTTATCAGTAATGTTACTAAGCAAGTAATTTCTCTTCTATCCTGTCCGTTGAAATGGAGACAGTGAAAACAGGAGTCCCTGTGATGGAGAATTCTTACATATCAAAAAATGTGAGATGATAATTCTCTGTTTTTGCTACAGTTCTTTATCACGAGATTCTCCCCCTATTAAATAGATCTGTCCTGCTGTCCATACAACTGTCAAATAGATATCTGAATGTACTACAGACCACTGTCATAAAGTATTCCTTGTCTTCAGAATATAGATTTTAATACAATATTTACACTTGCACTTGTGCTGTCTGTTTGATTACATCAGGAAGCATGAAATAATAATTTACAGATTACAAACACAGCTTCTCTGAAGTGAAACAAATCACTGCCCCATTGACACCCCCCAGGGGAATAACCTGAATGCCTTCTGCAGAACCTTATCAGAAGATAATGGAGAAGTAACTGGTCAACACCCTTCAACTTGCATCATTTGTAAGATATCCAGAACTTGGGGTAATCAGGGTTGAAGCTGTGCAATCAACAACATCATCTTCATCACTATCTGGCTCGGGCTATGTGCTTCTTTTTATATGAATCTAGAAAATAGGGACAGCACCAAATGGAGGGTTGCCAAATAAAATAAATTTATTACATAAACATATCCAAAACAACTTTTTATATGACCTGCTGACATATTTCCCCTCAATGGGAACTTATCTAGAGAGGAGGAGGTAGAGAAAGATTCTGGCTCAGACACTCCTTGTATTTCTACCTGAGGCCCTTGGGCCTCTGTCAAAGAGTTATGAAGTAGTAGAAAGCTCAGATCCAGGTCAAAGATGGTCATGGGATAAAACTGATAGTGTAAATGGCACTAGAGGTTTTCATTTGCAGTGAGGGTTATGATATCGAGCCCAAGACTTCCCTCAATACATGCTTCAGAACTATGGCACCTACTGTTGAAAACTTGGCAAAGATCTCTACCAACACTGGTGTCAGTGAAGTTTTGGCACAAAGCCTCGATAATGAGTGACCACTTGGTGCTGACATCAATGATCTTGGGCCCAAGGGCTTGGAAGCTGAAAACCCTGATCTTGACAATAGCAGCGAAAAGGCCAGGGCCCAAAGTCCTGCCCAAGTCATCAACCCCAAAGACAAAGGCTGAGGAGTCAGTAGGTGCCAATGGCATGAATGCTAAATCCATCAGTGTTGAAGGCAGAAACAGAAGAATGGAGGCTGATGCTATCCCTGTCCTGCTCAGAAAGACAGGGGATGGGAAAATTCCAAATCCAGCTAAGCCTGCAACACAGCTTTCAACATATTTATGTAGTCTAAATCTAAGGAGAATGGCTTTGGGAAAGAAATCAAATGCAATGTCTTGACAAAGAGGAGGTTTAGAGTGGGACCGCCTGGGAAAAGTCCAAATTAGAGGCAAAGGAGATACTCTCCCTTCTTGAGGATTCTACTCAATAGGACTTAGGAGGGTAGTGCTCAATTCCCTGTACTGTCAATTTAGATACATCTTTGTCCATACAATGTTCCCTGTCCTCTCCGTGAGAAACACTTGGAGGAGAAGGAAGACAGGAATGGTCTCAGATAAGAGAATTGTGTGGCTGCAAACCTCATACTTCTTGAAACAATGAGTTTTTTGTAACATAGTAGCTAATAACAAAAGAATAATCCCAGCAATAAAACACTGCCAAGTTACACCAATAGCCTTCCAGTGGGCAAATACCATGAAGAATATTAAAAATTTGAAAAGAACACAATACTCAAACGACTAAAAGCACAAGCCAACACAACCACTAATGGAGGTGCAGGGCAGTAAACATAAAGGGGAACAGGCCATGTCTTGGGGGGAAAGACATACTGACCACTACAAAGCAATTGTTTTTGAAATGAAAAATTGGAAGTTTCTCACTAACAAGTCAAGAACAGACAATCAACATTGAAAATAACAAGGATAAGCCAGAAAAAGACAGCAAAACACAGCACTTAGCATTCTAAATATAAAGGAAGCCTTTGGCCATTTATTACCCATGTAACCTTGGTGAGCAGCAAACCAGATCTGTAGAGTGAAGGCACACAGTAGGGCATTATGGGTAAACAGGAATAGCTAAAGCATGAGAAAGTTTAGAACAATGATAAGCAAATTGACTATTAATGCCTTAGTCCTACAGGTGAAGAGGATGAGTTAGACTATGACAGATCTTTGCATATGGTATTGTTAGGACCACTTTGTCAATTGGGAGCAATGGCTAAATGCTCTCTTTTAAAAAAACTTTATTCAAATCTCTTGCTTTACAACAGCAGCCATAATATTCACCCATAAGCTTTTCATTCACTTTAGCACTGGTTGTATTCTGTTCCTGACAGCTGCTGATACATTCCTGGAAGCTTGTATTACTGGCACACTATTAGGATTTGCATACGATATCATCCTGGCAAATTTTCTGAACTTGTAAATAAAACAGCACATTAATGAACAATATAATTGTCTTTATTTGGCCCAATATTTGAAACATCTCTGTGACTTCTCCTGCTGCACGCATTCAATCTGTTTCACGGTGTGAATTTTTTTAAGCAATTCCTACTTTCTCAAACTAAATGACCCAAAATATTACACAAATTAATTTAAGTGGTAAAATTTGAAACAGAATTTTGTACTTCTTATTTTACATAAATGTCAACAGCTTTTGAGGAAACACATTTGTCTGATGCACTGAATATGTTAGCAATGTGGAAACCGTACTTTTTGGTACATTTTAAATACTTTCAAAAAGGAAATTCAGATGCAACACTACACTCTACATGTGTCTAGTTTAAATTTTAAAAATTCTGTTTACTAATTCTCATCATTTATTGTTAATAATCTAGCCTTATTCGTCTCACCATCTGTGATACATTTTCAGATTTCAGTCCATCGGATCTTTTCACTATATTTGCACCATCTGAGCTACATGTGGAAAGTACAGTTGTGTACACTTACCATAAATTTTAAATCGTTTTTTTCTCAAAACTTGCATATTTTCTGTCCTTGACCTAGCACTCTTGTGTGGGGTCATTTACTGCACTGTTACAGCTTGATATTATCTGTGAACCTCTGCTATCTCTGAAAAAACAAAAGCAAAAAAAAAAATCTTGCTTTTTTTCCCACTTTTCTGAGATTTAAAAAAGTTCAGTTACAGGCTTGCTGTTTCCTGAACTGTTTGTAAGTTTCTGTGAGGCCATTTTTGCTTGGGCTAAAGGAAAGTCTCTCTGTTGATCAGTGGCAGTGAATAACATTGAGCAGCTTCCCTGCCCCCCCCCGTAGGAGTGGTTACTGACTTGAAACTGTAGTTTTATTGGCCAACAGGGGTCATTTCCAAAACTCCTTCATCTTCCTCTCTTAAAACCTAGTTGCCTCGTGGTTTTGGCGTCTTTTCAGGCTTGTTGGCTGTTGATGAAGCACCCACCAAGAGGAGAAAACGCTGAGAGAAGAAGGGAGCCACTTTTGAGATTTTAAGTATTTTTCCTCTGTTTATTTGCTAAGTTTTTCTGCATAGCTGCCTAGTTTGAGCATTTTCTGGCTTGTTAAACTTGATTTCTGCATTAGTAGCTGTATTTAGAGCACAACCAAAAGTTGTTTACTGAATTTCCTGTTTGCACTTAATTTTAAATCGTTTTTTTCTCAAAACTTGCATATTTTCTGTCCTTGACCTAGCACTCTTGTGTGGGGTCATTTACTGCACTGTTACAGCTTGATATTATCTGTGAACCTCTGCTATCTCTGAAAAAACAAAAACAAAAAAAAAAATCTTGCTTTTTTTCCCACTTTTCTGAGATTTAAAAAAGTTCAGTTACAGGCTTGCTGTTTCCTGAACTGTTTGTAAGTTTCTGTGAGGCCATTTTTGCTTGGGCTAAAGGAAAGTCTCTCTGTTGATCAGTGGCAGTGAATAACATTGAGCAGCTTCCCTGCCCCCCCCCCGTAGGAGTGGTTACTGACTTGAAACTGTAGTTTTATTGGCCAACAGGGGTCATTTCCAAAACTCCTTCATCTTCCTCTCTTAAAACCTAGTTGCCTCATGGTTTTGGCGTCTTTTCAGGCTTGTTGGCTGTTGATGAAGCACCCACCAAGAGGAGAAAACGCTGAGAGAAGAAGGGAGCCACTTTTGAGATTTTAAGTATTTTTCTCTGTTTATTTGCTAAGTTTTTCTGCATAGCTGCCTAGTTTGAGCATTTTCTGGCTTGTTAAACTTGATTTCTGCATTAGTAGCTGTATTTAGAGCACAACCAAAAGTTGTTTACTGAATTTCCTGTTTGCACTTAATTTTAAAGCGTTTTTTTCTCAAAACTTGCATATTTTCTGTCCTTGACCTAGCACTCTTGTGTGGGGTCATTTACTGCACTGTTATAACTTGATATTACCTGTGAACCTCTGCTATCTCTGAAAAAACAAAAACAAAAGAAAAATCTTGCTTTTTTCCCACTTTTCTGAGATTTAAAAAAGTTCAGTTACAGGCTTGCTGTTTCCTGAACTGTTTGTAAGTTTCTGTGAGGTCATTTTTGCTTGGGCTAAAGGAAAGTCTCTCTGTTGATCAGTGGCAGTGAATAACATTGAGCAGCTTCCCTGCCCCCGTAGGAGTGGTTACTGACTTGAAACTGTAGTTTTATTGGCCAACAGGGGTCATTTCCAAAACTCCTTCATCTTCCTCTCTTAAAACCTAGTTGCCTCATGGTTTTGGCGTCTTTTCAGGCTTGTTGGCTGTTGGTGAAGCACCCACCAAGAGGAGAAAACGCTGAGAGAAGAAGGGAGCCACTTTTGAGATTTTAAGTATTTTTCCTCTGTTTATTTGCTAAGTTTTTCTGCATAGCTGCCTAGTTTGAGCATTTCCTGGCTTGTTAAACTTGATTTCTGCATTAGTAGCTGTATTTAGAGCACAACCAAAAGTTGTTTACTGAATTTCCTGTTTGCACTTAATTTTAAATCGTTTTTTCTCAAAACTTGCATATTTTCTGTCCTTGACCTAGCACTCTTGTGTGGGGTCATTTACTGCACTGTTATAACTTGATATTACCTGTGAACCTCTGCTATCTCTGAAAAAACAAAAACAAAAAAAAAATCTTGCTTTTTTCCCACTTTTCTGAGATTTAAAAAAGTTCAGTTACAGGCTTGCTGTTTCCTGAACTGTTTGTAAGTTTCTGTGAGGCCATTTTTGCTTGGGCTAAAGGAAAAGTCTCTCTGTTGATCAGTGGCAGTGAATAACATTGAGCAGCTTCCCTGCCCCCCCGTAGGAGTGGTTACTGACTTGAAACTGTAGTTTTATTGTCCGTTTTGGGTCTATTCCTGATTCTTTCCAGCCCCTGCTATCAAGCACACCTTAACGCGCTTTAGCACGATTTAGCGCGGAGTTGCCACTAGAGCAGCATCGGGCAGCGCCGGTTTAACAAGGTTAAACTTTTTCTGGCTCCATAAAGTCTGTTCTTCAATTTTTCCCTTAGAACTGCTCTATTAGGAACCTAAACAGTTTACACCTTCACTAAAAAGCGCAGCACTTGTTCCTAATTGCTTTTTCTTCTCAAAAAGCTCAGCACTTGTCTTAAAAGCATATCCCTTGTCTTATAAGCATTTTCTTTGCAGGTCAAGCACTCCTATATTATACAAATCCCTCACTTGCAAAACCCCCCAGGAGTGCCCACTTGCCTGCTAAGCCCTCTACTTTTCTGTCTCATACCAACTCATAATTCTTTCTAGCATGTCGAAGGGTCAGATGCTGGCATCCTCTCCTGCCCAGTTGGTGAATCTGGGAATTCTGAGGCAATGTTACAATTGCCTCATGTACACGGACAACCCTCTCCTCCTCCCACATAACACTAACACTTGCGAGAGATGCAGCTATTTAGCCAAACTGGAGGCTGAGCTCTCTCAACTCAGGACTGGCAAGACCAGGCAGGAGGAGAAGGCAACTACACACACCACAATACAAGTCTCACATAACTCAACCACACCACTGAATCAATCACATAAACACACAAAAACATACTCGGAGGCTCTGAGTAAAAATTTACCTAAACAGCAAAGGCCTCCAAAGCAGACACCCAAGCAAATGCAAACTTAAGACACCACACAAACAACACATAAAAAACAAAATCAGTGTGCAAAGCAGTCACTGCCCTTAAGGCCAAATACAACACCAAACATACTTGTCATAGGTGACTCCATAGTCAGACACACTGACGTCCCACTCACCAGGCTGAACAAGGAGAAGGTCACGGTAAGCTGCCTATCGGGCGCTAGAATCCGCCACATAACACAAGCACTCAGGTCACTCCACGGCAAGTACAAGTATGACACAGTTATTGTCCATGCTGGTGTGAACGACCTGAGACGTACCTCCCTGAACTACATGAAAAGAGACATAGAGGAGCTCTCTGATTATGTAGCCCAGGCAGGTATGACCCTGACCCTGAGCAGTATCCTTCCTTCACCACGAATGATGCCACAATATAGTGACAAGATGATCAGCTTTAACAATTGGCTTAATTTCTGGTGGCATTCAAAGGGGATCCAGTGTCTGTCTGCTTGGGATGACATGCTTGTCAAGCCACGCTGCTTCGCAAAGGACGGCTTGCACCTGTCACCCCTGGGATTCCGGATATTGGCTAAGGCTCTTGCCACCCCCATAGTGCCGTTTTTAGGCAAGGCTCAAATTCTAAACCTACCACCCTAGAAAACAAAAACGGGAAGAAACTAAGGGTAATGCTGCTCAATGCCAGAAGTCTAAATCTCAAAATGCACGCACTCGAGGCCCTTCTCAGTATGGAGAACATCGATGTCTGTGCTGTGACTGAAACCTGGTTCAAGGCTCCTGAGAGCACCCCGGCACTATCAGGTTTTACCTCATATCATGCGTTCTGGCCCCAAAACCCAGACCATACCACAAAAGGAGGGGGTGTATCCATATTCATCAAGGATACCCACACCTCCAGGTTGGTGGCTACGCACGAAGCATCGGAAACCATCCAGGTGCAATTAACCATAGGCAAAACTGCTCTACAATTTGTAGCATGCTACAGGCCACCCTCTCAAACTCAGGAAACCCACACAGCCTTCCTGAAGACACTGGAGGGTATAAATGTATCACCAAACACCATCATATTGGGTGACTACAACTACCCGAATATAGACTGGGAACATTACTCAAGCCCCAACTTTCTAGCCCAAAGGTTCCTGGAGTTCATAAATTCAAATGCCATGGAACAACTAGTCACCGTCCCCACAAGAGGAGAAAATATACTAGATCTCATCATCACAAACATGGGGACAAAATGCTCCACACGGAAGTATATCCCTCTTTGGTGAGATCAGATCATAAACTAATCTCACTAGAAATCCACATCCCGCCCCCACCCCAAACAAAAGACCACAGTGAAGAACTTCTCTAAAGCAAACTTCACACTACTCAAGACAGGTGTGGTATCCTTCAAGGCCCCGAGCCAATGGAAACCACAACCCAAGCTCGGAAGCCCTTACAAATGCCTTCTATGAACACCTTCAGGACTGCATGGATCAGGCAATCCCAAATAAAACTAAGACTCTTTCCACCAAGGGCAAGCGTCCAGTCTGGTGGACCCCAGCCATAAACAAACTTTACAATAAGAGGAGAAAGCTATTACATGATAGAGCAAAATCCCAAAAGGGAAGGCATCTTTGATGAGTACTAGCAAGAAACTACGATCCCTCATAAAATCATCAAAGGCCAACTTTGAGAAAAAAATTGCCATAGATTCAAAAGACAATCATAAGGCCTTCTTCAGCTATGTCAGAAACCTGGGTGGAAACTCCCAGATATGCTCAGAATTAGTCCAAAATGATACAAAACCACTGAGCCCACAGACATTGCCAACATACTGGCAGACAGGTTCAGCGCAAACTTCACCCCCCCTCTCCCCCTCAAAAGGAGAGATAACTATCCCAACAGAGTGTAGCCTCCCAGACATCTCAAATGCGCAGGTGAAAGCTGCTCTCTCTAAAGCTAAAAACACAGCATCAATGGGACCAGATGGTGTCCCCGGCTGTGTGCTACATGAACTCAATGAAGAACTAAACCCGCACATAAGGCAGCTGTTTAATCTTAGCCTTACCACAGGATATGTGCCCAAGGAGTGGCGTACGGCAAATGGGGTCCCACTCCACAAAGGTGGTGCCTCTACGGACCCTGGTAATTACCGCCCCATAAGCTTAACAAGCCTGGTCTGCAAAGCTATGGAGAGGATCATAATGGAACTCATAAACAGGGACACAGGGGACTTGCAGACCTTGGACCCAACCCAGTTTGGCTTTGTCAAGGGCAGATCTTGCCTTTTGAACCTGGTCGACTTCTTCGAAACAGTTACCAAGGCCATTGATGAGGGAAAGGCAGTCCATACAGCCTACCTTGACCTTGCAAAGGCTTTCGACACAATACCCCACTCGGGTATCATAGAGAAACTTACCAGCTTAAATGTAAACCCATACGTCACAAGATGGGTTGCAAACTGGCTAAAGGACAGAACCCACAGGGTTAGAGTTGCTGGAGCCATGTCAGACTCCAAGCCGGTTACAAGTGGTGTCCCACAGGGCTCAGTCCTTGGCCCCCTATTGTTCGGCATCTACTTCTCAGAAGTACAGGCAAACATAGGAGGACTATGGCTGACAAAGTTTGTGGATAATTGCAAACTGGGTGCCATAGTGGATAGTACATTGGACACAGACATCCTTCAGAGGGGTCTCACGGAAACTGATAGCTGGTGCCAGAGCCATGGCCTGAAGTTAAACGCAAAAAAGTGTATAGTCATACCCTTCGGGAAAAACAAGGTAACCCCAAGCTACCATATAGGTGGCAACCCACTAAGCACAGAAGAGGTTATCAGGGACCTGGGTACCGAGGTTGACAGTGGCTTCTCGTTTGACACTCACGTTGCTAAAGTGGTTCGAAAGACCTTCTACATTGCCCATCTGATCATGAAGGGATTCACATCCAGATCAAGTGAGGTCATTGTTCCCCTGTCCTCTTCACTTATCAGACCAATGATTGAGTACAATGCCCCATTCGGGATGTATCTCACTCGACACCTGCAGCAATTGGAGAGACCCCAAAAGTTCCTCACCAAAAGGATAAAGGGACTCCAAAACCTGTCATATACTGCCAGACTGAAGAAACTCCAACTCTATTCAGTTGCATACCGTCTGCTCAGAGGTGACCTGTGCCTGACATACAAGGCCATGACCAACCCGGAATTAATGGACATGCTCCACCTCAAAAAATCCAAATCCACCAGAACCACTAGAGCAAGTGACTTAAACCTTAGCACGGATATAAATGGGACGTGCTGGAGGGATAGATTTATCACCCAGAGACTCCCCATGCTGTGGAATAAAATCCCGGTCCATGTGAGGCAGAGCACCTCGCTGGCTCTGTTCAAGAGAAATCTTGACCGGTGGATGGGAGATCGTAGGTTTACCCCTGGAATCATCTCTGTGTCACTGCTGGACAGAGGCACAACAAACTAATGGGCACATTATTTCTAACATAAGGGGTGGCGTAAGCCACATAACTTTGGGCTAGGCTTATAAATGCCTTAGGGCAGATAGCCTAGTATAAACCTATGAACCTATGAACCTAAAATGTAGATGTTCGAGTGTGTATTCACTGTTGCAGTCATCACATTTGGGTTATCCTGCCAGGGGTAGCCCTCAGTTGTCCCAAATACCAGAGGCTTAGTATTTCTGCGTCAGCTGCTGTCGCTCTAGGACTGATGTCAGGTCATCAATGGTATGAAATCAGGCAGCCGACGCCATTACATCAGTTTTTCTTGCCCTGTCAGGAGCCACCAAATAGGGAGCTAGGTTATGGTGGAAGAACACCACCAGTAGAAAGTAAATACCACAAATTCCCTGTAAGGATGAGGAAGAGAGAGAGCAAGACAAGGGGGATGGATGGAGGGAAACCAGGACTACAACAGTGAATACACTCAAACATCTACATTTATGGTAAGTGTACACAACTGTACTATGTTCTTCGTGTTTCACTGTTGCAGCCATCACGTTTGGGTCGATTCCCAAAGCTGAAGAAAAGGGTGGAGGCAATCAAGAAGACTGGGGGCTGGCTAGGATGTCCTGCAAAACTGCGGTGGCAAAGCCTGTCCTGGATTTGGAGAAGATAGGCAGGTGGAAATTCTTGGTGAAGGAATGAACAGATGTCCATGTTGCAGCCTCCAGGATGTCCCTGGTGGGGTCCCCTCTGAGAAAAGCTGCAGAGGTGGAGGTTGCCCTGGTGGAATGTGTCTTGACCCACTTTGGGGGCAGTTTCCCATGCTGTTTGTAGCAGAAATGCATGCAGTGTTTTATCCAATTGGAGACTGTTTGGATATGGCCTTTTCCTCTGCCCCTGCTGCGAAGCTGACTAGCAATTGATCAATTTTTCTAAAAGATTTAGTCCTGCCCAGATAGAATTTGAGCTGTCTGTGCACATATAGAGAGTGCAGAATCCTTTCCCCCCTTGTTTTGTGGGTTAGGGAAAAAGGTGGGCAAATGAATGGATTGGTTGACAGCCACACTGGACACCACTTTAGGTATGAAGGATGGGTTAGTCCTGAGGGAGACCCTGTCACCATGGAGAATTATGAAGGGCTCTATAGCCATGAGTGCTTGTAGCTCTGATACTCTTCTAGCTGAAGTGATGTCCAGAAGCCAAGGCTATATTCCAAGAGAGGAATTTTAACTCTGCTGAAGCTGCAGGTTCAAAGAGGGGGTAGGGTGAGCTTTTCCAACACAAAGTTAAGGTCCCAAGCTGGGGTAGGAGCTCTTCTGGGTGGCCTTAAGTTGTTAGCCCCTCTTAGGGACTGTTTCATGAGAGGCTGTGAGAAGAGAGGTGGCTCTGTGCTGTAATGAGCAGAGATGGCAGAGGCATGAATTTTAATAGAACAGAAAGATAGACCCCTGTGTAGTAGGTCTGCTAGGTGATCCAGGATGAGAGGTAGGGAGGGCTGCGCCATTCCGGCTCACTTAGGCTGGATCCAGGTGCAAAACCTTTTCCAGTTGTCAGCATAGGATTTTCTAGTGCTGGTGCATCTGGCCTCACGTATAACATCTGGGACTTGTCTGCTTACGCTGGCAGCTTGAGCAGAGATCAGGGAATAAACCAGGCTGCCAGGTTGAGGGTCTGCAATTGGGGAGGCATGAATTCTCCATTCCTCTGGGTCAGAAGTGCTGGGATCTGTGGTAGGTGCCATGGTGGCAGGGGTGATGGGCTGTGCAGCAGGGGGTAGCAGTGCTGGCGTGGCCAGTCTGAGGCAATCAGGACTGCCATCAGTTTTTCCTCCCTTATTTTGAGAGTACTTTTGAAATGAGTGGTAGAGGGGGAAATGCATAGACTGAGAGGGTCACCCACTGGAAGGATAGAGCATCCACTTTCCAGGCCTTGCTGTGCGGTTCCCTGGTGCAGAATTTGCTGAGCTGATGATTGGAATGAGAGGCAAAGAGGTCCACCTTTGAGATGCCCCATTTCTGGGTTACAAGGGTGAAGGTTCTGTGGTCTAGCTGCCACTCGTGTGGGTCTAGCAGGTTTCTGCTTAAGTTGTCTGCCAGAGAGTTTAGGGAGCCTGGCAGGAATTGTGCTAGCAGGTGTAGTTGCATGGCTGAGGCCATGTGCCAAAGGGTCATGGCGAGCCTGCAGAGAGGATAAGAGTGAGTCCCTCCCTGCTTGTTGATACATCACATCATACATCACATCACTGTGGTGTTGTCTGTTTTGATTAGTAGAGGCCCTGGGGAGAATAGGGGTCTGAAAGCTGTCAGGGTGTTCTGAACAGCTAGCATCTCTGTTTTGGTTGATGTGCAGATGTATTTGATTTGGGCTTCAATGGCTCTAAATGCACCTGCCAGCCAGGTGTGCACTGCAGGCATAGTCTGATGCGTCTGTGGTGAGGGTCTGGGTGATGTGGGGTTGCGAGAAGGGAAGTCCATTGTTGTAGTTGTATGCTGCTGCCTACCAAAGAAAATCTTTCCTTAGACAAGGTATCAATGGTATGACAGTTTCCAGGTCTTGAGAGTGTTGATACCAAATGCTTTTTAGGTACCATTGTAGTTTCCTCATATGAAGTCTGGCATATGGAATGAGTAGAATGCAGAAGGCCATTAACCCTAGAGCTTGCAGGATTTTCCTTACGGATAATTGAGTTCTGGTGGCTAGTTGAGAGAAGTAGCCTGTCAGGTAGGCTTGTTTTTCTGGAATAAGGAATGCCATCTGGGATGCTGTGTCCAGGCTTGCTCCAAGGAATACAATTTTTTGTGTGGGGACTAGTTTTGAATTCTTTTTGTTGATAGTATATCCCAAGGAGGTCAGCAGGTCCTTTACAAAAGTCAGGTGCTGTAGCAGCTTTTTCTGACTGTCTGCCTGAATCAGGCAGTCGTCTAAGTATAGGTAAATTTGAATATTTCTTTGTCTGCAAAAAGCAATGGTGGGAGCCAGACATTTTGTGAAAACTCTGGGAGCAGTGGATAAGCCAAAGGGAAGTGCAGAGAACTGAAAGTGCATAGATCGTGCCCTGAAACGTAGGTGTTTCCTGGATGATTCCCTGACTGGGATGTGTTGGTAGGCCTCTTTTAGATCTATGGTGACTAACCAAGCATCCTTGGAAAACATTGGTAAAAGCTGCTGGAGGGTGAGCATTTTGAATTTTGGTATCAACAGAAAGGTGTTTAGAATGGATAGATCGAGGATGGGGCGCCATCTGCCCTCTTTTCTGGGTACCAGGAAGAGTCTGGAGTAGAAACATTGGTCTATCTGTTTTGCAGGAACATGCTGTATTGCCCTCATGGAGAGCAGGGAAAGGACTTGCTTTTTGGCCTCAGCCCACTGGTTTGGAGGAAGATCTGGGAACCCTTTTGGGGTTGGCGGAGTGTGGAAATAAAATTTGTATCCCTGGGACACTATGTTGAGGACCCATCGGTCACTGGTAATGGTGGCCCAGCTACTTGCATGGAAGGAAAGTTTTCCTCCTAGGGGCACAAGCAGGTGGGCAGAGGTAGGGGGTGGGAGTGTAAAGTCATTGTGAGTTCTTACCATAAGGGGGTGGCTTTGTACTCCCTGTTTTTGAAGAGGAGGAACTCCATTGCTTAGAACTCTGCATTCCCTGGGGCTGTTGTCTGGAGGGCCTGCTTCCCCTAGGTCTGGGCTGAGCTGGCCTGGAGGGGGCAGGAAAGGACCAGTGCTTGGAGGGGCAATGCCTACTGAACCTTGGCGGCTGGACCTGTAAAAAGTCTTTAACTGTCTACATAGATTTATCTTTTTCTTCCATCTTTTTTAAGACCTCTTCTGCCTTGGTGCCAAATAAGTTGTCTTTGTTCAAGGGTGCGTCTGATAATTTGGATTTGACATGGTCTGGCAAGGTCTGTTCCTTTAACCAAGTATGCCTTCTAAGGGCAGAACCAGTGACTGCTGCCCTTCAAGATGCTTCTAGGGTGTCAAAACCACATTGTAAGGTGTGCTTAGTTACTTGACTTGAGGAATGCATTAACTGTTGTAATTCTTTATTTTCTGCACAAGCAGGAAAAGAAGATATTTTTTGTTTGAGGAGTTCCATGGTATGTTGCTGATATTTCAGCATGTGGAACTGACAGTTTCATGCTCTAATAGCAAGAGTAGCAGAGGTGTATACCTTTTTACCCCATCTATCTAATGCTCAGGAATCCTTATCTGAGGGGGTGGGATTCTTAGCTGAAGTTGCTTTGATTCCTTTAGGTCCTTGAGAAATGACCTCGGGGTCAGCAGTAGGATTTTTGAAAAGAAATTTGTGAGAGTCAGGGACTCTGTAATACCGGTTAGGTTTCCTGGGAGCAGGAGGAAGGGTGTCAGACTGGATTCCATAAAGACATCATCCACAACATCCAGGACGGGAGGAATGGCCAAAGGTATGTGCTGTGGTAGATCTAAGAATTCCCTCAGTCTCTTTTTTGATTGAGAGTAGTCCTGACATTCTCACTGGAAATGCTCCCTTAAAGTATGTAGGGTTCCCCAAATGAAAAATCCTGAGGTGGAGAGGCAGAAGGAATGGAATCCAATGCATCATAATCCTCATAAGCAGAGAGGGGTTGCATATCTTCATAGTCAGATGCATCAGAGTCATCAGACTCCTGTTCAGATGAAACTACTGGGGACAAGTCTCTTTTTCTTTTGGAAGGGGTAGCCTGGCTTCCCCTAATAAGCATAATAAGGTCTTCTGCCATTGTAAGCATTTGAGACTGAGGCAAGGAAGCAGGTGCTTGAGCTTGGGTCGTCGGTTTTCTGGGAGTGGTTCGTACCCTGGGCCTTAGAAACTTGGTAGTTTTAGAAAACTAAAAATGCGAAAGAAGTCGTCGGTCTGTGTTGAGTATCGATAGTGCAAAGTACTTCCTCAGAAGCCGGTGCCTGCTCAGCGGCTCCAGACCCATCCAAGGTAGAGACATCTGCAGGATCCTTAGTCAAAGAAGAGTCTTGTGACATACCGGGCTCTGAAAGGGTCTCGAATCCACAGAAAAAGGCATCAGGGGCTGCGAAAGCATCTCACTGAGGACCGGAGAACTGATGACTAGCTTAACGGAAGCTTGTCGTTAGTTTTGAACCTGTACGGTCTGTCTCTGTCTTTATCCTTACGTTTTTTTGGAAGACCGGTAATCAGATGGCTTACTGAAGCCATATCGGAATTTGAGGACTGAGAGCGAAAATATCTAGCTACAATAAGGGCCCCACGATGTATAGTTCTGGCATTGAACAAAGCACAAAAGAGGCAGCAGGGGACTTCGTGTTCTGGGCCTAAACAGGTGACGCATTAAGAATGGAAGCCTAGGTGTGGTATTTGTTTTCCACAGGCGAGACAATTGTTAACTTTTTCTGACATTGGTTAGAGCAAGAAAAAACGATCCCCAATGGGGTACTTAGCTTTAGAAGACTTCAACTTCAATTCGAAAATGAAAACTCAGGTAGCGGCTGATCAGCACTCGTGCAAACTGCTTCTGCTTTGGGCTCCTCGGCAAGAAAGACTGATGTAATGGAGTCGACTGCCTGATTTTATACCACTGACGACCTGATGTCAGTCCTGGAGCGACAGCAACCGATGCAGAAATACTAAGCTTCTGGTATTCAGGCCGACTGAGGGCTACCCCTGGCAGGATAAGCCAAATGTGATGACTGCAACAGTGAAACGCGAAGAACATCCAGTCTTCCTGTTTCTGTTCAACATGGACATTTTTTACTGTAGTTTGCATTCACGCATCTTTGCAAAATGTTTTTTTTCTAGCACAGAGTCTGCAAAACTAATTACAATCAGAACAATGCTTCCTAAATTGTGTACAACCACACCTAGTATATCAGGCTTACATTTCAGCACATTTCCATGAATCACATGCTCACCTTCTCCATAAAATACTGTTATGACACATTGCTATTTTATCCTCATCTGTTTCTTTGTTTGCTTTGCAGTTAATGCTACACATTTTTCCTCAGTAAAAGTATTTTAAGTATACACTTAGAATTTCATTTGATCTTTTTATATCCACAGCTATATCTACAGCTTTTGGGAAGTTCAGGTTTGCTTCACTTAATAGCTTACCCCTTTGTTTAATAATTTCTTATATCAGAAATTATTCATTTGTTTAATTAGAGAATCATGAAACTCTCCATGCAACTGGAAGATTGTTAACTCAGAGACCCAGCAAAAGAAATGGAAAACAGTGACCCAAGGCAGACAATAGCAACCAATGAAATATTTAAGACATTCGACCAACAGAAGCGAGTTCACTAATTTGATTTTGCAACGAGGAAAGACCTCATTATTGGCTAATTTGCACATCTCCGTATCACTAACTACCATGGGTGCTAATCAGCACTTCCTGTGGTAGTTAACACTGGTGGCAGATGCATTGTGTTAGTACAGTCACCTCCCCATACTCTCTCTCCTTCACACGTGCACACACGTGCACACATGCACACACACACACACACACACACACACACACACACACACACACACACACACACACACACACACACACTATAACCCCACCTGTCCCTGGGATGTCAGAATATTACAGATGTCTCCTATTTTTCCTGCCCTGGTAAACTCCAGATGGATTCAGTCAGTCATTAATGCCAGAGTTTCACACTTCAAAAGTTTTAGAAAATGTATGCTAGTGTAAAAGCTGATATTTTAATAACTTTACAATTTTATAAGAGGACTCAGTCTCTGATTGTGCATCTTTGTCCCATCATTAATTTTTCTTTTGTGTAAATTTCTTGTGCTATGAGGTTGAAAGATGTACTTTATATTCCCTGTCCCTCTTCCATGCAACTCATGAACTACTATATGCACTGAATAATGGCAGAGATCCTCTTTGATGCACTAGTTAATGTTGTTATTTCCTGTGCCAGCGGTGCAGGGTTCAAAGCCTTCCTCCTCTGTAATTTGCATTTTTATTTTACTCCAAGTATTATTTATTACCCCCATTACATCACTGGTGTCTAGTGATGGCACGGAAGACTAATCCTCTGTGGGAAGATACAGTGTTGGAATCCTTTTTAGTGCCTTCATGTCATGCTATTTATAGTATCCCTGCTGTCTGAACGTTCTTCTCTCCACTTTTTTTTTAACAGCCTGTAAAGGACACCATATACAGTAGCCCCAGTGTTTAGTGCTATCCCGACCATATTACATGCAAGTGCCATTAAGGCACAAGATAAAAGTATAATCTTTGGTATTTGCATTTCCCCATCCCACATCTTAATGAAGTGCCACTGAGGTATATTGTTAAAGATGTATCCACAGTGTCTAGTGCACCCCCCCCCCCAAATGTTGCAGGATTTGTTTGTTAGTCTTGAAGAGTGTGTAGGTATGGCAGCAATGCCAAACCCACTCACCCACTCACACATTCCTACATTTATTCCATACACACACACACACACACACACACACACACACACACACACATCCATCCCTCCCCACCCAAATACACTCATGGACACACACACACACACACACACACGCACGCACGCACACACACACATACACACACAAAATATATACAGAGTACCGTAGTCCCTCACTAAAGCCCCTACTCCAAATTCTCTGGCAGACACACACAGACATACAGTCACACCTCCCTAACATTATCTAAGTGTTAAACTCCCCAGCACTTACCTCTGCTGCACTAGGTGAACACAAACTTTTGGCAAACTTTTTATGCAGTTATGAATATGGTAATTAAATAATTGTGTGTAATTGTTTTTAAACTGATGGTAATTAAGCAATGAATCTATTAGTTTGTATTATAAAAGTAGAGTTGAAAGTGTATGTTATTCTGAAGAAGTCTGCTGATGAAAACGTACTAAAGATTTTGACACTAGTGCTGCATTTATTTGACCAGTGTTTCTCCTGAGGCCATGTTGGTGGTGTGTTTTTGGTCCAAGGCTTTATCCACTGTTCTTTTGTTTTGTGTGGTGATTTTAAGTTTTACATATGGCCGAGGTTCGAGATGAACTGCTGAATACAATATTACATCTTGTTCCTGATGACCAGGATAATGTTGTTAAGGTCCCGTTATCTGCCGTGGAAGGAATACAAAAGACATTATGACTTTCAGTTGCTCGCAGCAGCAAAACCAACAATAATATCTCCTCTGGCAGTTTAACAAGCTCCGAAGAAGACATTCGGACGGTAATTAATTTGGATACTTTAAGGAACCACGGAGATGCGAGAGTAGTTTAAATATTTATGAAATAAACAGTTAAGCCCTTATTGGATTATAACTAGAATCCGTTTGGAAAAGAGAATTATGGCACCTCCAGAGACATTAATTATCACAAGTTTAGTAAACATCTGCAAATATTGGAAAAAAAGCCTTAAAAACTATAGGGCTTTGTTGAAATTTGGAACACTGTATCACTTTAAAAATAGTTCCAAAATGTTTAACACTATACAAATGTCTGAATGGGGTAATTTGGAAGATTCTTTTCATGATGAACTGGTTTTGTTTTTTAATGACTGTGGTTTACAGTTGTTACAGACGTATAATAACACCATCATGAGTGGTATTAAAACTAAGATTGTTTCCTTAGACAAACTAGTGACTGCTGTAATTGCACAAGAACCCTGTTTACAGGAAGAAGATGAACAAATAGTTCAAAATGTTGAGAAATATGAAAAATCTATTATCATAAGAAAAAACAAAAAGCTTCAACGTGATAAATTAGTGTATGCCAATAGAACAGCATATACCACTCTTCATGTTACTGCTTAGGGCTTAGTTAATGCACCAAACAACAACAATAAGAAGCAGGTTCCTTTAAAAAGAGAAAACAGTTATTCTTTTATGACTAATACAGGAGCACAACATTCCGTTTTGGAACGTGATGATGTCAGGGAAGAAGAAGTTTCACAGGGAAGGCTTGATGGCGTTGAAGGCATTGATGGTGTCCACACTGAACAGAATTTGGAGCTACCCTATAGAATTAAAGAACAATTAGAACAGCCCAATACTTCTAACAACACCAATTCAAAAAATGGGCAAGGCAAAAATGTTTTGGATATTGTACTCAACAACTATCACTATAATGTGTTAAAATATGACTTTAGCTTTGTGCCAAGTCATAGGGCAAATGTTACTGAAGCCGTAGTACAGTTAAAGCTGATTACACGCAAATTAAATTCAAATTACTAGTTGAAGGATGTTCGTATAGTTGAGACATTATAGGAAACCTTCTGTATATAACCCCAGCTTAAATTATACCATTAAAATGTTTGAAGAATTGTGTGAAAAAAAAAAATAAGACAGACAGACATTAAATCAAAAAACTGAATTTAAGTATTTCATTTTAACATAGGATGAAGTTAAAGCATTTCAAGACTTACAAATAAATAAGAAATTACTGTTTATGAAAGCTGATAAAGGCGTGGGATTATTTATTATGAATGCCAACCAATATAAGGAAAGAATGTTGGAAATGTTAGGTAATGTAGGAGAATATACTGAGGTTATTTTGAACGACATTCACAAAAGTTACAATGTTATTAGAAGTCATTTTAACGAATGGATATATAACTTATAATCTATTTGATTTTATGAATGTAGAACATCCTAGAGTTGGTATCAAGATGTTAGAAATCCACCTTTTCGCCCTACTGTATCTGCTCCTAATAATATTTGTGACGGAATAGTAATATATCTAGACAGCATATTTAATCTACTTGTAAAAAAAGTAAAATCTTATTTAAGAGATTCGTGGGATTTTTTATGTGAAGTCAGATAATTAAATTTTAGCTTTAATTATCAATAAGAAAATGTGAATTTTATTTTCTTCTTCTTCTTCTTTCTGCTTTTCCCAGTTAGGGGTCACCACAGTAGACCACTTGTCTGCTCATGATTGGCAGTAGAGTTTTACAGTGTTGAGTTGCCAGCCTTGGGACTTCCACCGAAGGCACACACATGCACGCACTCATGCCTAGGGCCAATTTAGAGTATCCAATCCACCTACAGCATGTCTTTGGGATGTGAATTTTATTGTAGTTGACATTAATTCTCTTTTTACCTGTATATCGCATGTGGAAGGTATAGAAGCCTTGAATAGACATTTAACAAAGTACACCACCTTTTCAAGGGATAAGATATACACTTGTTGCACTTTAATGGATCTAGTATTACAAAATAATTATTTTATTTTTAATATAAAGTACTATAGACAATAGCAAGGAGTAGCTATGAGGGCCAGTGTGGCCCCTTCTTATGCAAATTTGATATTGGGGTGGTGGGAAGAAGAAATATTGGTCAAGAGCGCTGTAGCAAAACATATATTATTATATAAATGTTTTATTGATGATTTAATCTTCATAGTAGATTTAAGAGAAAAAGATTTAGATAAATTTATTGAAGTGTTAAATAGAACTTTAGATTATTTAAAATTTAAAGTTAGTGATTTTGGAAGACGAATACATTATTTGGATTGGAATATTGAGAACAAAGAAAATGACAGTAAAATATATACAAAAAAACATTTTATAACAATTATTTACATTTTAAAAGTGGACACCCTAATTTTATTAAGAAGAATATTCCAAAAGGGCAAATGATACGTGCATCCAGAATGACTACTAGTGATACTGATTTCTTACAAGAGGTAAGAACAGTAATTGAGATGTGTAAACCTACAGGTATAAAGAAGAATTATTATACAATGCAGGACTTGAGGTCTATGAAAAAAGACCAATATTGTATGCACTAATATTGAAAAGTAGCGATCTATTGGATAATATGAATAGTACAAGGAATAACAACAATGAAGGTTATGAAAATAAAAATTCTATTTTTAAAACAGATATGTCAGAAGATTCAAAAGTTACTGAAAAAAAATATTGAAAACAAATGGAAAGCATTGCAGGGTAACCAAGAACTATGAAGTATTGCTGGACCACGTCCTGGTTTTGTATATTACAAAACAAAATGTTTCAAAAGTATGTTAGAAACTTCTGACACTTATAAAATTTTCTTCAAGTCAGAAGGAGATTGGCATGTTTACTTGTGGTTCATGTAGGTTTGTTAATGTTACCAAACATATTTACTTAGAACATATTGATTATAACATCTATTTAAAGGAAAGGTACAACTGTGAGACTACAAGTTTGATATATCTTGCTACATATGTTCACGCTGCCCCAGTTTTTATGTTGGCATGACCACATGTAATTTAGAAAAACGTATACAGGAACATTTGCACTGTATTAAAGTTAGAGATTTAAAAAAATGCTTTATACAACATTCTAAGAGCTGTCCTAACCATAATACGTTTTTATTTACAGTATTAGAGTGTTACTTTACTGATTCAAGGGGAGGTACTTTAAAAAACAAGTTAGAAACATTAGACATAAAATGGCAAGTGAAACTGAATGCATACAAAGCACCCAGTTTAAATATAAATGTAAATATAAAATATTTTTTAAGAACTAAGAGATTAAAAGTTTTGTATAAATGATTGTGGAAAAGTTTTTTGGATTCACTGCATTTTATTGTGTTTGGTTTGTTTGTTCTTATGCATAAGAAAAGGCAAAGTTTTTATGTAGTTGTAAATATGGTAATTAAATTGTGTGTAATTTTTTTAACTGATGATAACTAAGCAATGACTCTATTAGTTTGTGATATAAAAGTAGAATTGGAAGTGTTGTATGTTATTCTGAAGAAGTCTGTTGACGAAAGCGCAATAAATGATTTTGACGCTAGTGCTTTAGTTATTTGACCAGTGTTTCTCCTAAGGTCGTGCTGGTGGCATGTTTTTGGTACAAGGCTTTACCCACCATTCTTTTGTTTTGTGTGGTGATTCTCAGAAAGTACAGTTGTGTACACTTACCATAAATGTAGATGTTCAAGTGTATTCACTGTCGCAGTAATCACACTTGGGTTATCCTGCCTGCAGGTAGCCCTCAGTTGGCCCGAATACCAGAGACTTAGTATTTCTGCGTCGGATGCTGTCGCTCCAGGACTGTCGTCAGGTTGTCAGGGTTATAAAAACAGGCAGCCGACGCCATTACATCAATTTTTCTTGCCCCAAATGTCAAGAGCTCCCCAAATAGGGAGCCAAGTAACATGCTTGTCTTAGAATCCAGCTGCATTATTTTCTTTCCACCTTTGAGTTTTAGTAGGTATCATTCCTCTACTCCCCACGACAGCTCCAGTAGGTGCCCGATCTATTAGGCAAAATTTGGGCTGTCAGTTTTATTCTTTTGTCCCAACAGAGCTACTGTTTGAGTTAATTTCATGCAGTTGTTTCACTGCATCATGACGATTAAGCTATATTTACAGGTTCATCTATTAAACAATGACAGTTGGAGCATGCCTATATTTGGAAGTTGAGAGGAGAAACTGCCTGTCATCATCAGGTGTCACTACACAGATTAATTCACCTTTTGCATGTTTTTAATGAGCTTAGTTGTACTTCCTTTTCAATTTATTAAACTACCTAAATTTAAACAGCAAGGGGGAGTGAAGTTGCATGCTCTTGAGTATGAGAGGTTAGTAATTGATTTGGCTGGGAAAGAGTTGCTGTAAGATTGGTTTGTAGCTTTATAGAATAGTTTCTGAACTGTCCCTCATAGAGGAACCAGAAGTGGTTTCCTTGATTTATGTAATGAATCTTGAAGCTGTGTACTTTGCAAGAGGATTCCCTCTCATTAGGAAGGGTATCTTATCCAGGGACAAGGTGGCCATAACATCCCTGCATTCTTCCCTTAAGAATCATTATTGAGCACAATGCCCCTTCTGTCATGTACCTCATAAAGCACATCCAGCAGCTGGAGAGACCACAGAGGTTCCTCACCAGGAAAATCCAGGGCCTCAAATATCTACCCTACAAAGATAGGCTAAAGACCCTGTTCCTCTACTTGGTCTCTTACAGACTCCACAGAGGTGACATCTGTCTGGCATACAAAGCAATCTCAGACCTCGCCTTGAAGGGGCTGCTGCATATCTGCAAGTCAAGCTCCACTTGAGTAACCTGCACACACGACCTGAGCCTGTTCTGTGACATCAATAGGACTTGTTTGCAGGACAGGTGTGTCCCAGAGACTCCCCTTTTGTGGAATAGACTCCCTCTCCATGTCAAGCAGAGTACTTCATTAACCATTTTAAGGGCAACCTGGATAACTGGATGGGGAACAGAAAACACCCCTGGGATTCCAACTGTGTCCCTGCTGGACAATGGCATCGGGTGCCAACTTGTTGGAAAATGGGCTAAATTCTTGGCTGAGCTTGTAAGGGCCTCAGGGCCAATAGCCTAGTAACTTCCTGCGATTGTCTGACTGTGTAGATTATGGTTGGGGGACCACCACCAGTAAAAAGTAAATACCAACACCAAAACCCCAGAAGGGGTGAGTAATAGGCATAGAGAGGAGAGAGAGGGATAGAAAGCCAGGGGGCTGGAAGGAGGGAAACCAGGACTGCAACAGTGAAAACACTCAAACATCTACATTTATGGTAAGTGTACACAACTGTACTATGTTCATCGTGTTTCACTGTTGCGGTCATCACACTTGGGTGGATTCCCAAAGCTGAAGAAGGGTGGAGGCAGTCAAGAAGAGTTAGGGCTGGCTAGTATGCCTTGCAGGATTGCTGTAGCAAAACCTTCAAGAATGATGTCCAGCACCTGTTTGCTTAGGGTTGCTGGATGAGAATTCAAGGAATAAGCCAGGTTGTAAGATTTAGGGTTTGCAGTTTTGGGTGCAAAATCTGCCCCTCCTGCTGAGAGAGCAGGGTTGAGGTCTGGTGCAGGTGCCAGGGTGGCACCGGAGTCAGGCTGCGCAAAAGTGGATACCAGTGCTGGCATGGCCAGTCCTGCTTTATCTTGAGTAATACTCTTGAGAGAAGGGGCAGAGGGGGGGAAAGCATAGATTGAGAGCTTTTCCCATGGAAAGGATAGGGCATCCACTTTCCTGGCCTTGCTGTGAGGATTCCTGGTGCAGAATTTGCTGAGATGGTGGTTGTAGGGGGAGGTAAAGAAAGATCCACCTCTGGGGTCCCCCATTTCTGAATCAGAAGGTTGAAGGTGCTGGGCTCCAGTTTCCACTCGTGTGGGTGTAGGAGGTTTCTGCTTAAGTCGTCTGCCAGAAAGTTTTGTTTGCCTGGCAGGAATTGAGCTTGTAGATGGACTTGAATGTCCAAGGCCGTGTTCCACAGGGCTATGGGTAACCTGCAGAGTAGGTAGGAATGTGTTCCCCCCTGGTTGTTGATGTACCACATAATTGTGGTATTGTCTGTTTTTATTAGCAGTTGTCCTAGAAAGAGTAGGGATCTAAAAGCTGTCAGGGCATTCTGTACAGCTAGCATATATTTTTGGTTGATGTGCAGATGAATATGACTTGGGCTCCAGTAGCCCTGAATACATTTGCCATCCATGTGAGCCCCCCAGGCATAGTCTGATGCATCTGTGGTAAGTGTCTGGGCGTGGGGTTGAGAAAATGGCAGTCCCTTGTTGTGGTGGCATGCTTCTCCCCACCAAAGGAACTCTGTCCTTAGACAAGGTATGATAGGAATGACTGTTTCCAGGTCCTGAGAATGTTGCTACCAAAGGCTTTTTAAGTACCATTGAAGTTTCCTCATATGCAGTCTAGCATATGGAATTAGCAGTATGCATGAGGCCATGAACCCTAGGGCTTTCAGTATTTTTCTTGCAGATAGATGAGTTCTGGTGGCCATTTGTTTGAAGTAGTTTGTCAGATAGACTTGTTTTTCTGAAGCTAGGAATTTCATCTGGGAAGTTGTTTCCAAGCTTGCTCCCAGGAATACAATCTTTTGACTGGGTACCAGTTTTGATTTCTTTTCGTTGATGGTGTACCTCAAGGAAGTGAGAAGGGTTTTTTTTACAAATGTCAGGTGCTGCAGCAACAATTCCTAACTGTCTGCCTGAATCAGGCAGTTGTCCAAGTACAGGTAAATTTGGATATTTCTCTGCCTTCAGTATGCAATGGCTGGAGCCAGGCATTTTGGGAATACCCTGGGCGCAGTAGCTAAGCCAAAGGGAAGTGCAGAGAACTGATAATGCATAGATCCTGCCCTGAAATGTAGATAGTTCCTGCATGACTCCCTTATGGGGATGTGCAGGTAGGCTTCTTTTAAGTCTAGGGTGACTAACCAGGCATCCTTGGCTAGCATGGGAAGAAGCTGTTGCAGGGTAAGCATTTTGAATTTTGGTACCAACAGGAAGGTGTTGAGAATTGAAAGATCCAGGATTGGGAGCCAAGAGCCCTCTTTCCTGGGTACCAAGAAAAGTCTGGAGTAGAATCCTTTACCCCTCTGCTCTATTGCAACCGGATGAATAGCTCTGACATTGAGCAGGGAAAGTACTTGGTTTTGAGCCGCTGCCCACTGGTTTGGAGGAAGGTCTGGAAACCCACTTGGGGTTGGCAGTGAATGGAAATAAAATTTGTACCCCTGGGATACAATGTTTAGAACCCACCGGTCCTGAGTGATGGACATCCAGTTTTTTGCGTGAAGGGCAAGTTTTCCTCCTAGGGGCACAAGCAATTGGGCAGGGCTGGGGAGTGGGGTAAAGTCATTGTGAGCTTTTTCTGTAAGGAGGTGGCTTACCACTCCCTGCTTTAGGGGTGGGGGCACTCTATTGCTTAGATCTCTGCATACCCTGAGACTGTAGTCTAGGTGGTCTGTTTCTCCTGGGTCTTGTTTGAGAAGGCCTGGAGGGGGATGGAAAGGACCAGTGTTTAGAAGGGCAATGCCTACTGAATGGAGAAGGTTGCACTTGTAAGATTTCTTTAACAGTCTGCATAGATTTAGCATTTTCTTCCATCTTTTTAAGAACCTCTTCTGCTTTGGTGCTAAACAAACAGTCCTTATTCAAAGGAGCATCTAGTAACTTTGATTTGACATGGTCTGGCAAGGTCTGCTCCTTCAACCAAGCATGTCTTCTTAGTACAGAACCAGTGACTGCTGCCCTGCAAGATGCTTCTAGGGCATCAAAGCCACACTGTAAAGTATGCTTACTAACTTGGCTTGCAGAGTACATAAGCTCCTGCAATTCTTTATTTTCTGCACAGTTTGAAAAGGTTGCCATTTTTTGTTTAATGAGTTCCATAATATGTTGGTGGAACTTCAGCATGTGAAACTGGCAATTCAATGCCCTAATAGCAAGAGTTGCAGAGGTGTATACTTTCTTACCCCATCTGTCTAGAGCTCTGGCATCCCTGTCCGAAGGGGTGGGTTCATGAATGTAGTAGCCTTGATTCCTTTAGGCCCCTGGGAAATGATTTCTGGGTCAGCAGTAGGATTTCTGAAAATAAATTTGTGGTACCTGTCTGGTTTCCTAGGGGCAGGAGGTAAGATGTCAGGAGTAAGACTGGATTCCATAAACACAACATCCAGGACAGGGGGCATAGCTAAAGGCCCGTGCTGAGGCAACTCTAAAAATTCTCTGAGTCTCTTTTTGGACTGAGGATAGTCTTGGCATTCCCAATGGAAATGCTCTCTTAAAGTATGCAAGATTTCACCAAAAGAAAAATCCTCTGGAGGGGAGGCAGAGGGAATGGATTCCTCTGCATCTGAATACTCATAGGCAGATATGGGCATGTCGTTATAATCAGAAATCTCACAGTCATCAGACTCCTGGTCTGTAGAAGCTGAAGGGGACTGGGTTCTTTGTCTCTTTGCAGGGGAAGGCCGACTTCCCCTAATCAGTGTAATACGGTCTTTAGCCATTCTAAGCATTTGTTTTTGTGGCATGGGAGCATGAGCATGCACTTTGGTCGTCGGTTTTCTAGGCGTAGTGCGTACTCCTGGGCCTAACAAACTCGGTAGTTTTGGTTAGAAAAGAAGTCATCGGTTTGATTCGAACATCGATAGAGCGAAGAACTGCCTCAGAGGCCGGTGCCTGCACAGCGGCTCCGGACCCATGCAAGGTAGAGACATCCGCAGGTTCCATAGTCGAAGAAGCATCTCGCAGCATACCGGACTCCGAATGGGTCTCAGTAGAGGCCTGCGAATCCATTTAAGTGGGCATCAGGGGCTGCAAAGGCACCTCACTGAGTACCAGCAGACTGGCGACTAGCTTAATAGAAGCGTCGGCAGTTCTGGACCTATGCGGTCTGTCTCTGTCGTTATCCTTACATTTTTTCGGAATATCGGTAGTTGGATGGCTTACCAAAGCCATTTCAGAATACAGAGATCGAGAGCAAAAGAATTTAGCTACAAAGAGAACCCGGCGATGAATGGTTCAGGCATTAAACAAGGCACAAAACTGACAGAGAGGAACGTCGTGGTCTGGGCCTAAATAGGTGACGCAGTAAGAATGAAAATCTCTGTGAGGTATTTGCTTTCCACAGGCAAGACAATTGTTAACTTTTTCTGACATCGGTTAGACCAAGAAAAATGGATCCCCAGTGGGGTACTTAGCTTTAGAAGACTTCAGGGTTATTCAATTCGTAAACGAAAATTCAGGAAGCGGCCGACCAGCACTTGCAAACTGCTTCTGCTTTGGGCTCCTCGGCAAGAAAGACTGATGTAATGGCGTCGGCTGCCTGTTTTTATAATCCTGACAACATGACATCAGTCCTGGAGCGACAGCATCGGATGCAGAAATACTAAGTCTCTGGTATTCGGGCCAACTGAGGGCTACCTGCAGGCAGGATAACCCAAGTGTGATGACTGCAACAGTGAAACACGAAGAACATCCATTTGGCTGTGTAAATGCCTTTCCACAGGTAGTTCAAAGGAAGAGCAGATGGCTAATTACATATACAGATATATATTAGGTACACACAAATAAATATATATAGATCGATTGTGTATGACTGAACTGCCATAATGTGGAATGCAAAACACTGACAGAATAACTGCGATCATACGCAATAGCAAAAAACATAATATCAAGAGAGAAAAACTATATCCTCTCCCAATATTAAGATGAAACCCCCCAGTAACACTAGCCTCAAATTTTCCTGAACAGTGGCAATATTAGGGAATGTTTTAATGAAGTAAAGGTATAGGGTTAGGGTTGGGGAAGGGGCATTGTTAGGGTTAGAGTTAGCACCTATTACAAAACAGGGCAAGGGGTCGGAGTCCCCCTGCACCACCTTAGTAATGGGTGGTGACCTTAAACCTAATGGTGCCCCTTTCCAACCCTAACCCTACAACTTGCCTTCATTAAAACCTTACTGTAACACTACTACTACAGAAGACACACTTAAGACACAAAAACATTCACAAAAACACACAAACACTGCGTCCATCTCCAAACCTAACCCTTATCCTAAAATACACAAATTTGCACACAAACACACAACACCCATCCTTCACTCATCTCCGGCCCTAGCCCTAATTCACATACATAAACGCACACATACTGTACTGACATTCTATTGCATCGACATATCCACTGTTCAGCCATCTATCTCATCAACATTAAATCACATCCCTACATTTGTCGAACAAAGGTATGTTTGGTCAGATACAGGGGAACTATATATATATATATATATATATATATATATATATATATATATATATATATATATAAAATGTGTGTGTGTGTGTGTGTGTGTGCATGTTTTTATACTTTATATATATATATATATATATATATATATATATATATATATATATATATATATATATATATAAAGCCTGCCTTTCCCCAGTTTTGACAATTGCACTTATTAGCTCAATAATGTATTCTTAAATCAGTATGTTCACTCAGTTTTATGGTACAACAATGCTGGCACTGATTAAAAATATGCAAATATAGACTCAAAAGCTATTCTAATTCTAACTTTACCAGTGAATGTGAAAACTTACAGTTTAATATGGTGATGATGACAGCAGCAAATGCATTCAGCTCAACTGGGTGATTCACTAAAAAGTAAGACTGCAGGCTGTAGGTGAAAGGGACCCAAGTCAGGTCTCCAAAAGCTAACATTAATCCAAAGCCATCATGAACAATGTCCATTGTGGTCAAGATAGCTTCCTGCAAAACAGAACAAACAAAAAACAATGCTTACAAAATGTGAGACTGAATGAAGAGATTCATACTGCCTATAACATCTATAACTCTCAGTATTTGTTTCGATATATGACTGCACGGCAAGGAATAGCATCTTACTCAATATGCAAAAAGACTCTTCCGTGCTCTGCAGTGGTGACAGTCTTCTCATTATAGTCCGTGTTCAATATGTCACAGCTTAGGAAAAAAAAGTCTCACTACTGCTGCTTACACCAGCTAAATATTCTTTTCAGCTGTAAAGATATCGATGGCATGTCTACTGATTGCCAATATGTTCAAGCTAAGGTGAGGCCATGAAAAACAACCATAAAATCTCAGTTACCACAGATCACAAGCAAAAATGTGATCTACATAGTTGGAACACTATCAAGAAATTAAACCAAGTTCTAAGAACCTTGAGGGTGAAATATCCTTTAATCAGAAGGAATCTCAAGCAACATTAGCCAATCCTTTACCTGCTCAAATGCCTAAAGGGAGCACTACTTGCAAGACCATCTAAAAAACTTGTCAAATTCACAACAAGCCATTCATGCAGGACATGCCTCTGCCGGCTTCAAAAAAGAATTAACATGGTTACCAAAGAACGAACCTGAAATATTTATTTTACGTGCTGGCCAGGAAATTCTCACTTTATTGGGTTTACTTTCACAGGAGTACGAGAAGAAAGCTCCAGCACATGTTTGAAGACAGCACTGGTTACACTAACAAATAAATCATCAAGTACGATTATTACAGAAATAAAACAGCACCAGTTTTCAGGATAAATTATTTATATCAGTACCAGTATAAGTTGATGGTGAGCACAGATTACAAACTGTTTTGCACAGAAAATCACTGTAACAAATATTGCTCACATTTACATCATTAGGTATCACCTGAGGTACAAGCCCACACATGCAGATCAAAAGATGGGTTATTATACTTGCAACATCAGAGGTACCAGCAGAAGAACAATGTGGCACATCCAGTTCAAAGGGTGCCTTATACTTTACAGTTAGGAAGGGTACAAACACAGTATATGGTGCTAATATGACAGTTTATAGCCTTTGTAGTAGGCAAAATGTGGCTATTACAGCTGGACAAACCTACAAGAGAAATTAAAAAATGTGAAGAGTGAAAATGCATTATGAAAAGGAGGGAGAGCAACAGTTAAGTCCATCAGCTCTCCTAGAATATGGAGAGAAGATCAAGACAAGGGAGAATCAGTGTGCTGAAATGTGATTTAGTAGGAGGGGGACATTTTTAATCCACAAAGAGGAAGTTGAGGCAGAAAGGAAACTTCTTAGCCTAATAGTTATGTGAAAGGTGAAGAAAACTGCAATAATCTGGTGTGCCACTGTGAAGGAATAGAGGCAGGGGAGTCACACTGATAAAGCAGATAAGGCAAGACCTTCTGAACTGTATGAAAATAAATGATGACTTGGACTGTCTTAAAGTGTGTACACATTTGGTCCATAATTTGGAGACCACATAAGAGAAAGCAGAATCATCTGATACTTTCATGGAGAACAACAAGATTTGCTAAGGGGAATGAAGAGAAGCTGCATTGATTCAGGAGGGTGCAGAGAGCTGAGCATCTACAAGAAGTGTGAAGAACACTGATGGCTACAGGGAGATGACCGACAGTAAAATGGGTGTTGAGATCATACCAGTTTAAACTTGACAGGACAACACAACGGTGCAACCTAGGGCAAAGATTAGCTGCTCATCAAGAAGTTAAACTACAAGTCTATAAGGACAGTGGTACCATACAGAAGGAAGGAGTGTAGTAAGCACTGGCAGTGGTGACCAAGATGTAATCTTTTAGAAAAGGCCTGACAAAGTAAAGACCATTTTTGGAAAGCATGTGATACTGTTAATATGAGTATCAAATTTTAGATCCTAATCTACAATATGACTTATAAGGACAGCTGAACTAATGCTGTTGAGGAGCTGTTTGGTCAGGGTAATAACTGACAGTTCAGGATACCTGTCAGTGCCAGTTTTCCCATGCTACATCTTAACTTATTTACTTAAGCTTGTTAATCAGGGTAGCACACTGATTACAACAGACTACAAGTTTGCACATAACTTGAATTAACATCCACCAACAAAATGTCTTAATTTACCTGATGTCAGTTTAAATGCTTCCGTTAGACCATTTAATAGATGTGGTGATGGACTGCTCCCCAACTATGTTGCAAACATTTGGAAAGATTTTGCTATTAATATAAGGATATATACAAGAATATTACATTTGGCAAACATATTAAGCAACAATTTCACATTTAGAATATTTAACAGGATCATATGTTTACAAGACAAGTAAGTTGTGAAACTGTTTACTTGATATCTCTGCTCATGACATACCTCCTGTTTCTAAAAGGGTAAAGTAAGTCAGGCTAGGGATGAATCTGCAGTATGCCCATCAAGGTTCAACATGAAGGATTCAAAAGTGTCACTGTTTAACAAAGGTAATTTATTCCAGAGATGCAGTAAATGTTGGGTAATAAATCTGTCCCTCTAGAATGTTTTATTTATATGATGGTGGAGATTCAAATCCTTATTTATTGTACCTTAGAGCAGTTTGTCTTACGATAAAAGTCAATGTGACCCGAGTCTTTAACAGCACAGAATGCAAGACACAGATCTCCATGTAAGAGTGTGTAACTGGGTATAGAGAGACAGCTTCATGCACATCTTGGTAGCCAAAGTAATGTTTTTAGTTAGATACCACTGGTATACGATGTGACTGGACAGGTCATGTACACCGCAAAGGGTCACTGTACTCTATAACTGGTATAATTAGACCAGAGTACAGAGGATATGATAACTTATTTCGACCCAAGATTCCTTCAGAAATCAGTTATGCAAAAACAGAAGCATAACACACCCATACTCCACAAATTAATTGCCAATGTTAAGTGAAACCAAAGTGGGTGCATATTACCATGTAGCCAGATGACCTACACCTCCACCAATAGGAGGAAAGACAATACACGATGTCTTCATTACAAGATATTTAAATTCCTTATCTTCTACAGATATGGCCAGGAGTCCAAACTGTGTATATGAATTGTTCTTGGTCAAGACCTTGTAGTAAGATCACAGTGCTACATAGCTATTCAATGACATACAAGCACAGATATATCCAAGCATAGTATGGCACTTACATTTTACTTTTTAGGTTTACTTTCTGGTCTTAAACTCAACATTCTGTGTCACATACCTGGGAAGTGTACAACAACAACATGAATTATTCTTCATGCTAACAATAAACTGTTAAAAAAGGTATCCATGATAAATTTACATACATTTCCTTCTAGGCAAAAGTAAGTAAATTACATGGTTTATATAAACAATGCTCCCAGGCAATCTCGAGATTTGCTCCCACACTTCTGCTTAGGTGCCAAAGGTCTCAAGTAAGTCTAGCTCTTCTGCTTATTCAACTGTAAACGGTCATTGTCACTTTCAAGAGCTGGTAAGCAAGACAGTTTGCAGATCTGGTTTTAACATCTTCAGTGAAGGGCAGGTGGCCTCCAAAACCACTAGAACTTTCACCAAAGTGAAAAAAAAAACATGGCTTATGGTTTCAAAGAACAATCAGACATTACAGAAAGAAATGCTATCTTTGACTTCTGTTCAAAGAAAAATCAAGCCAGATAAAAAGGATGTAGATGTAAAAAAATATAGATGGCATATTTGCCATTCTGCCTCTCTCTCTTTTATAGCTACTTTCCTTTCGGTTTTCCTCCTCTATAATCCCCATGTGAGTACTTAGACCTGTGCAATATTACATCTACTGATAGATCTCATCCACAAATATCTTTGCGGGTAGCCTGTGTTCTTTTCTGCAGTGTTTTTCCTCATTCACTCCACAATCTATCTTTGTAAGGTAAAATAAGTCTTTGTTTTCTAGCCCATCATTCTCTTTACAGTTGTGTTACACCTTCCCCATCCTTTCCAAGCAGACCTCACAACTGTCCCTATTTTGGAGGAATGTTCCTATCTTGAGCCCTGATTTACCATTCACATAATGTATTTATATTTGTGGGGGCATGGCTCTATTTTCAGGCTTCACTTATCCTTTTATACACAATGTTTCTTAGGGGGCATGGCTCTATTTTCAGGCTTCACTTATCTTTTTATACACAATGTTTCTTAATCTCCCTCATCACACATGATTTTTGAAGCTGTCTAATATACGGAAAACCACACTACATGACCAGCATACAAGTGTTAACAATAACTTAAAGAAATAGAGCATACATCTTACATCTCCCTTTTTCAAAAGCAAAAACAAATGACCTTGTATGGTAGAATTTTGCAATAGTCTATAGATGTTACATTGTCTCTTTGATAATGTGGTTATTTTTTCCATCATTTTTGTCACACACTGTTTTTAAACATGTTTATGAGTAGTATTACTAAAGTAGAACTTGCTGTAGTGCACAAACGACAACTGGCCAAGTAAAATCAAGACACAATTTTATTAATAGTTAAGCACTTTTCGTTCCTTATTTTATGGAACTTCATCAGAAAGAATAGTTGTGTAAGAACTTACCATAACAACAGATGTCCTTCTCGTCTCTGTTGCAGTACTCTTTACATGAAGGAGTTGCCTATATCAAAGTCTTTTACTACCGTAGGGTGCGCAGTACGTCTGACATAGGCAGCTATCGGATGCAGGCCATAAAAGTGACGTATGTGTGCAACATCCTAAGAAATTAAGCCTCAGGCAGAGAGACAGTCCAAAGGAAAGTGAATCAATGCATCCAAGAACAGAAGAAAGTGGGGAAAGAGGGTGTGACAGAATATTGCAACAGAGAAGAGGAGGACATATATCGTTATGGTAAGTTCTTACACAACTATTCTATGTCCTTGTATTCATCTACTGAGTATTCTTTACATGAGGGAGAATACCACAACTCGTGCAGAAAGGGAGGTGGAGGTGGCAGAAGAATTCTCCAGAAAATCATGAAGAATGGCCCTGGCAAACCCTGCCCTGGATCTAGAGACAGAATCCAGTTTGTAATATTTGGTGAAGGTATGGACAGATGTCCAAGTAGCTGCTTCTAGAATGGACTTAGCCCTTTGAAGAAAGCTCCTGAAGAAGACACTGCTCTAGCACAATGAGCATTGACTGTGCCAGGGAGGCCTTTACCATGGTGGGCATAGCAGAAAGAAATGGATTTTGAAATCCAGTTGGAGATGGTCTGTTTGGATACAGGCAATCACAGAGCCCTGGCGTGGAAGGACACAAGTAGCCCTAAGATCAAAGGTGGGTTTTGTAAAAGGTAATTGTTTAACTAAATGGGTTGTATACATTGCTTAATGTGTCCTTTTTTATGTAGGTAAAACAGACAGAACTTTATGTAGACGTATTTATGAAAATTTTTATGATATTAAGAACAAAAAAGAAAATAATGCATTGCATAAACATTCAATAGTTTCTTCCTCATTTACTCTCACCCAGGTTTAAATGAATATACTTCTATTCAGTCTGTTTTAATTATGAGTGCGAATAATTTTTAATAGTTGAAAGTTTTTAAAGTTTTATGCTTTGTATTTTGTGTGAGACAGGCTTTGCTTGATTTTTCATTATATACTGTGTAATGATTTTTTCCCACTATTCTAGGTTAATTGGATAAGTGGCTAATTAATTGGTTTTAAATAAAAAGGTCATTTGGTGATATGGTTTGATTCTGGTGAAGTCCTGTTTGTGTTAAGGAAGAAAAGTGCTTAATCGGTTTGGTCATAAATAATATTTATTTTATAGAAGAATCCTGGTTGTGGCTTCTGGTTATTAGTTTTTTTTAGTTTTTTCTTGGTCGTTCAGTGGTAACTGCTCACTTTTTCAGTTAATAGCTATCATCAATCCAACAGTGCATACATGAATATCCAAAGCAACAAGTCTTCAGAATTAACAGGTCTGAAATACAAATAAATAAAATATATACATCTGACACCAAATCACACTGCAGGGCTGGTATAAAGGAATGTTTTTCTTTTCTTTTTAAAACAGCTGTTTTGGCCTCCACTACCTGCTACCCAGTAGCCCCATACGTTCCCCTGTGTAGGGGCAGTGTCATTCAACCTATTAGTTAACCTAGTTAGATGAAAGCTGGTTATGGAAAGGGGTATTCTAGGCAATCATTAAGGGATTTTTTATGTATACATTTTTTTGGATGTGTCTGCGTCACCCATCCCTACAGCAGCCAGCTTGATATCACATAATATTAGGTTCTGTACATGCACAATATTACACATAGAGGTGGGCAAGCCAGAGCTGGTTCAAGCTTAGCTCAAGTCTGACTATAATCTCGGCTCTGGCTTGTGATCCAACAGGTTAAAGAGCCAATCAAAAGTTCTTTTTTGAGTAACTGCTGACTGTTGATTCAGACCAGACCTGCAGGCAGACACAGGGCTTTCTATTATGTCCAGTCTGTGTATCTACGCATTGTGGTTGGCTAGAATACCAGACAGGCTGGTTTCACATGTAGCAGGGCTGAAAAAGAAGAAGATTTAAACATTTTTTCATGGGAGAGGGCTATTTCAAGACATTGTAGTCACATAATTCTTTTATAAAAAAAAAGATTTGCAGATCATTTTTTAGGATGAGGGGTGCATTATTTCCTTTACTCCAGAGCACTTGCCTGTTTCAGTGATAGAAAGAGATCAGGAGAGCTTGGAAGGCACTACCAATGCCAAACAGCATGGGCAGAATTATTTTGTGTTTCTTTGTTTTTACTGGGGTAAGCTCAATGCTGGGAATCTCAGAGTGGTGCTTACTGTATGTTTGGGGAAAGAGTATACGTGTTCAAGAACAACACAATGAAGTTAATTTAGTATTATTATAGTAGTATCTTTTTATTTTTCACTTTCATCGAAATCATGCATCAGAGCTCTTCACAGAACTGGGATCTTTTTGTGGGGAAGGAGTGTGGGGCATCTTGTACATGAAAGCACAAAGTCATCATATAATCACTGCTGGCAAACAAAAGTGTTACGACTTGTTGGAGGTAGGGGCAATATATAGGTTTACCAGTCACAAGCTGAAATAGGAAAATGTTACTGTAGTTCTTACATTTTTCATTCTTTTCTCAGTAAGAAAATAGTGTAAACAGAAAAGGGCTATCATTTGTAGGGGAATACAATACATGAGAACACAGGGCTGTTATGGTTGATATGGTTTGTTGGAGGGCATCTATCAAAGAGCAAAGTTTGCCATTACTATGTTTTGTAGCAACTCACAGTCAGAGGTGGTGTACCTTTTCAGAATGGGCACAGTCTACTGGGTCACTGTGTGTATTTTGTTCCTAAATAGGTTAGCAAGAATACAGATTTTTTAAATTATGGTGGGCAGCCTTATGGGAACTGAAATAGTGTTTGCTATGTAAAGCTAACAAAATCCAGCATTTCATAAGGCTTTTGTTCTTCCATTTAGACAGTTTATCTAGTTTTTACTTTGGGGCTGCTTGACCATTTCTTGCAAAGTGTGGTGAAACTACTGTGCACCAAATCATCATTAGACCAGAAGGGTTACTAGCCTGTGCAATATTCCTGTTCCTGCATATATATGCTGCGCTTTCTATAATTTTCCCTCCATTTTTCTTTGTCAGCAGACCTTTATTTAGCTTGGGTACTGCAAAAGGGATGGGTGGGTGCAAGATGTCAGAACGTGTGATTAACATATTGTCAGCATTCATTCGAGCGAAGGCTGGCAATGTCATTGTCTCTAACTGTATATATTTTTACTTAAATAATCTCCTATGGACTTGCAGACAGTTATTTTTAAGCTACTATTCCAACTGTCTATTCTGACTCTGCTCTTAGTGGGCTCTGAGAGCCAAATCAGACGCTTGGACTAGCTCTGTCTCGGCTCTTCAAAATTTCCAGGCTTGCTCACCTTGCCCACCTTTAACTGCACATGCTCTAACCACAGCTACAGCTTACGCTATTTAGTATGCCTATTCCCTATGTCCCAAAAACTGCTGGCTGTTGCCTTGCATACTGCTATGCATACTGCTATGCACCCAGTCTCCAGAGGGTGTCAGTACAATTAATACAAACAGAAAAGACAATGTTCCAATCTTCCACCCCTACCCACAATGGACGAGCCAGCACAGGCCATTCACTTCCACAGTTCCTAAAATGGCTCCATCAGCTGAACCGCTGGTTAATCTCACATTGCCCAAGTCTGGTTGCAGAGAAGTTTATATTAAACCTGACTATGACAACTTTTCAGACGAATTAATTATAAATAATTCAATTAATATAATGAAATTGCAATTACATCACTTCATGTGAATTAATCTTTGAACCAATCAGGTAAAAGCTCACTAAAAAACAAATTCAGGACATATGCTTATAGAAAAACACTATATACAAAACTTGTCCAATTTAGCTTTTTAACACTTTAAAGTTGTAATGCCAATTTTATAGAGTATCACTGTTTAGACCAAAGCCCCTAGACGCTCTAAGATGCTACTGCAATTTTCTTTCTTCTAATAGTAACTTATTTCTATAAACCCTGCCCTCTTCCTCTATGCACAACTTGTGAAATATGAAATATGAATCTAACTTGTGCCTCACAATCAATACAGTACTGTGCCAAAGCATTACGTAAGTTCCAGTTTCTTAAGTCTGTTAAATGCTCCAGTATTTTAAGATGTAAACTTCATTTTTGGCTGTGATGACTCTCAAGCCATAAGTCCAATGAGTGGAAGATGTAAACGGATAAAAGATCAGATGGCTGAACACTGAACCACAAACGTACTAAAGAAAACAAAAACTTTTTACAGTCACGGTTGAAGCAACAATGTTTGGTGAAGGTAAGCAAGGGTCAAATGGCTAAAGCAGAAATAACTGCAGCGTATATCTTCTTGAAGCAAGCATTGGAAGCAGCCAAACCTCTAATAGAATGGCCTTCAAACCCTGCATTTTCTAAAGGAAAGTGGACATTTTTGATGGCAAAAGATAACGTAACCTGGCAATCTACTTGTGAGAAGTTTGTTTGGTGATTGCTAAGTTTTTTGCTGTGTGGAGGGAAGGAAATGAACAGCTGTCCGGGCTTTCTAAACTCATGTACCCATTCAGATAAAACCTCAGCTGGCAGTGCACATCCAGGATGTGAAGGGCTCTTTCTCCTTTAGTTTCCATCCCCCCAAAGAAAACAGGGAGACTAATGGGTTGGTTCAAGGAAAGGTCAGAATCTGAGTTGTTCCGAAGGGACACTTAATTCTTGTGAGTAGACCAGATACAGATCCTTACATGTGAGGGCCTGCAGCTTTAAGATCATATGAGCAGAAATGATGGCCACCACAAAAAGGTGCATTATTAGATGTAAACTTCACTGTCATTTGACCATTTTGTTTGAAAAGGAAATTGGGAAGACAGTCAGTCAGTCATGACATTCAAGTCCCATGAAGAAGATAATTTCTTCAAAGGTGGGTGGAAATGCAACACTCCTTTAATGAACTGCCTTATTTGTCAGTGCTGGGCCACAGTGCTGTACTTGCAAAGATTATGGGAGACAATAATATCTGACACATTTAGCATTACCAAGGAATTAATGAGGCCCAAATCATACAAATGCCAGAGACAGGGCAGGATAAACTGTAATCCAACTGATGTGATGGTTTTGAACAGAGAACTTCTGCAGACAGAATTCCTGTAGGACTCCATCACTTCCAATACATCTGCATGAAGGTCTGCTGGGATCCAAGGACTGACAGTAGAAACCAGGGTGTGAGGTGTAGCTGGCAGTTATTCCACCCGTGGGGGATCCTGTCTGGATAGATCCTGGAAAATCTCCTGTATCATATATTATCCAATCCATCCACTTTGATTTATGGGATGTTCACTGACAACTGGATCTGACTTGGCAGGTGGTTGTTCTTCCATGAGCTCAAACTCCTTCCCCTATTCTCACAATACACCATTTACTCAGACAGTACAGCCGCGGGAAATCTTACCATAACAGTACATGTCCTTCTCCTCACTGTTGCAGTATTCTTCACCGAAGGGATTTTCTGCTAAGAATAAGCCAGTATACTAAAACCTTTAGATCTTGTAGGCGCTTTATGTCACATTTATGTTCCCTGCGTAGGCTGTACGGAATAAAGGTGACATACAGATGCAAATACTCAGAGCTAAATTGCTCCAGGAGGAACAAAACTCTTCCAGGGACAAAGGAGAACAAGGCAATGAAAGCCCCTCAGCTAGGAGGGTAATAAAACACAGGGGCAAGAGCTATAGCAGATGGGGAAGGAGGGAGGAACCAAATACTGCAACACAGAAAAACAGGAATTTACTGTTATGGCAATATTTTATACAACTATGCTATTTTCTTCCATTTTACTGTTGCAACATTCTTCACTGAAGGGAGATTACATGAGCTATGAAAGCGAGTGGAAGGAGGAAGATACAGAAGAGCCCTCTATAAACCTATGCGGAATAGCCCTGGCAAAACCTGCCCTGGTCCTGGAAACATCCAATTTATAACGCTTTACTAAAGTATGAAGACAGGACCAAATAACAGCCTCAAGAGTGGAATTAGTGTCCAAACTCTTGAAAAAGACACCAGAAGCGGCAACTGCCCTAGCAGAATGTGACTTTACAGATGAAGAAAGACATGTAGCATGAAAAGAATAACAAAAGAAAATGACCTTAGAGATCTAGGAGGAGATGGTTTGCTTATAAATAGCCAAACCCAAAGTCTTGGGATGACTTGTTCAGACTTGCAAATAACCTTTGTTTTATCCAAATATCAGAGCTGGCTATGCAGGTCCAAGGTGTAAAGAACCTTTTACTGGCAGTCTGCAGAGAAGGAAAAAAAGGAAGGAAGTCGACTAGACTGATTAAACGACAACTCATCAATCACCTTGGGCATAAAAGAAGGATTAGTGCAAAGAGACTGTCTGAAGTTCACTCTCTTGGCCAAATTAAGAGCCAACAGCGGAACAATTTTCCAAACAAAGTTGGAAGGAAGTTGAACTAGCAAGTTAATTTTTCAAGTACAAAACTGAAGTCCCAAGAAGGTGGAATAGGCTTTCTTGGGGGCCTGATATGAAGGATGCCTTTAAGAAATTGCTCGACCTCAAACCAAGAGGTCAAAGAAGGGGTGAATGGCAAACAAGTACAGATGGTTGATAGGTGAGCTTTAACTGAAGAACATGCCAAGCCAGCATAGAGCAGATCACACAAATGAGAGAACCAAGGGAACCCCCACTGAAAAGGGATCCTAATGGCGAGAGGCAAACAAAAAATCTTTTATATTTAGACAGGTATGATTTTCTGGCATGATGGCGACAGAGGCAAACAAAAAAATCTTTTCTATTTATCTGTCTTTTCTATTTGTCAGACTACAAAAATCATCCCTTCATACTTTTATATAACTTTATGATAACTACTTTTATGATACCTTAGCAATGCCATTGAGCAGTTTTATACTTGGATCTCTTCTTTTACCTTCCTTAGGTACTTTAGTCCCCCCCCCCCCCTTCATAACTATTTTTTTTTCACTCGCTTAACTCTCCTCCCCTCTACTTTAACCCTTCTAATTAATACTTCTTCTCCACCTACTTGGTCTAGACATTAATATTGTTTTTGGTGCTTAGTTGTTTCTGATAATCTCTTTTTTCTGTTTGCCCTATTTGTAAACCCACATTTTTGATTCAAAGTTCTACCTGCATTAGTTCATAGGTGAACTTCATGCTGAATTTTATACTCTGTTATTTTCCACTATGGCATGGCTGTTTTGTACTTATGTATTTCATATTCATATTACTTGTAATGTCACTTTGTTAGTGTTATTTTATCATTTGTTGGGGAGCATTTCTCCTCGGGTCTTCATTGAAAATGGGCCTCCAGCCCAGTGGACTAACCTGGTTAACAAAAGACAAATAAAGAAATAATTAATAAATATTTAGACATATAATTTTCTGGTAGGGGGTTTCCAGTACTCCTGCAGAACCCAAAGCATGCCCTCAGAAAAGATGTGCCTAAAGGTCATCACAACCCTGATCACCCACAGTGTCATCTGAAGAGTGATAAGAGATCCCTTGTCTTGTGTGACAATATCCATCCAGTGAGGCAATCTGTGGTGACTGCCCCTGGCCAGATGAAAAAGGGGGAATCAGTGCTGTGTGGGCCAAAAGGGAGTCACCAACAAGATTTTGGGAGAGTCCTGCTTGATCTTGGGCAGAACTCTTGACAGCACAGGAAGGGGAGGAAAGGCATACAGAAATGTTCCCTTCCATGGAAAAGACAGGGTGTCCACTTTCCAAGTCAGAGGACTTGGTACTCTCGAACAGAATAGAGGAAGTTGTTCAGAGAGGAGGCAAGAAGATCTACCTGAGGAATACTCCACTGATGGACTATGTCCAGAAACACATCTCTGTGAAGCATCCATTTATGAGCCTGTGTTCTGGACCTGCACAGAGAGTCTGCCACTAGACTGTGCTCTGAAGGAATGTAAATGCCTGAAAAGTTACCTGATAACTGATAGCCACATCCCATGCCTGAAGAGCTAGACTGCAAAGAAGGTAAGACCTTATACCCCCCTGCTTGTTGCTATACCACATCACGGCAGGACTGTACTTGAAGACTTTCAGGGGGCCAGGGAGAAAAAGGGAACAAAAAGCCTGTAGAGTCAGAAGTACAGCTCTCATTGCTTTTATGAGGATATGGTCTGACATCTGATGGGGAGTTCAGGCACCCTGAACTTTCAGAGGGCTACAGGAAGCACCTCACCTTAGGTCTGTGGCATCCCTGAACAGTTCTTGGGAAGGAAATGCAGCCTGAAAGGGCAATGCTGGAATGAGATAAATTTGCCAAATCCACCACTGGAGCTCTCAGGTGCCCACAAAAGGGTAGGCTAAAAATATGCCAATAAAACATACATGCACCAAAATATATTATACCTTCATCTACAAGCAAATACACCACATAAGTTGTATAGATTAGAGAAGTGCAGATAAATTCCAGCAAAGATATGGGGGATGGTGGGTGGGTAACCTGGACTGCAACAGTGAATACACTCGAACATCTACATTTATGGTACACAACTGTACTATGTTCTTCGTGTTTCACTGTTGCAGTCATTACACTTGGGTTGAATCCCAAAGCTATGGTTGGGAGGCTGGAGCTAAATAGCATTAGGAGCGGCTATGAGGCCCTGCAGAATTGCATTAGCAAAGCCTGCCCTGGATTTAGAATAGAGTGGTAAATAATAGTGCTTTGAAAAGGTGTGCACTGAACTCCAGGTAGCAGCCTCTAAAATGTCTTTGGTTGGTACTCCCTTGAGGAAGGCTGCTGAAGTGGCTGCTGCTCTAGTTGAATGTGGCCTAATGCCCTTAGGCACTGGTTTGCCATGTTGTGAATAGCAGAAATGAATGCAGTGGCCTATCCACTTTGAAATAGTCTGCTTTGAGATCGCCTTTCCTTGTGATCTTGCAGCATATGCCACTAGTAGTTGCTCTGTCTTTCTGAAAGCTTTGGTTCTGTTCAAGTAGAAGCGTAGCTGTCTGTGTATGTACAAAGAATGCAGAATTCTCTCCCCCTTATTCTGTGGGTTTGGATAAAAAGTAGGCAGATGAATAGTTTTGTTAAGGGCCACACTGGACACTACCTTAGGCATAAATGTCAGGTTTGTCCTCAGAGAAACCCCGTCTGGATAAAAAATGATAAAAAGTTCCACAGCCATGAGTGCCTGTAGCTCTGAGACTCGTCTTGCAGAGGTGATTGCTAGGAGCAGAGCTGTTGTCCAAGATAAAAACTTTATATCAGCTGCAGCGGCTGGCTCAAAAGGAGGCCGGGTGAGTTTTTCCAAGACATAATTGAGGTCCCATGCAGGTATTGGTGATCTCCTTGGAGGCCTTAAGTTTTTGGCTCCTCTGAGGTACTGCCTTAACAAAGGATGTGAAAAGATTGGTGGCTCTGTATTGTAATGAGCCGAAATGGCAGAGGCATGAATTTTAATTGATGAAAAGGATAGGCCTTTGTCCAGCATCTCAGTTAAGTATTGTAAAATCTGAGGAATATTTGGTACAGCTGTGTCAATTCCTTGTGCCTGGTTCCAGACACAGAATCTCTTCCATTTTCCAGCGTAAGATTTTCTGGTACTAGGCCTTCTGGCCTCCAAAATGACATCCATCACAGCTTTAGTGAGAGGTGCGTTTTGTATGACTACATTATCTGCCATGCTGCCAGGTTTAAGGTCTTCAGTTGGCTGTGCAGGATCGGATTGTTTTGTTGGGACAGTAGATGAGGTATTTGAGGCAAGGTCCAAGCCGGGTATTGCGACAAGTTCCTTAGGATTGGATAACAGTACTGGCGGGGCCAGTCTGGGGCAATCAGTATCATCTTTGGCTTTTCTTGCCTGACGTTTAGGAGTACCTTGGGGAGGAGAGGCAGTGGAGGAAAGCCATATACTGCTAAGCTTTTCCAGCTGAAAGACAGGGCGTCCACTTTCTATGCTTGTCTGTGATAAGTCCTTGTGCAGAATCTTTTTAGTTGGTAGTTGTGAGGAGAAGCAAATAGATCTATATCCGGGCATCCTCATTTCCTTGTTATCATGCTGAAGACTTGTGGATCCAATTTCCACTCGTGGGGATCCATGAGGTTTCTGCTTAGTTTGTCTGCCAGAGTATTTATCTTTCCTGGCAGGAATTGTGCCTGCAGATGTACTTGGTAAGTCAGTGCTGTGTCCCACAAAGTCATGGCTAGTCTGCAAAGGGGGTAAGAATGAGTGCCTCCCTGCTTGTTTATATACCACATGACCGTGGTGTTGTCTGTCTTTATCAGTAGTTGACCCAGATGAAGTAGGTCCTTGAAGGGCATTCTGAACAGCTAACATCTCTTTTTGATTTATATGTAGATGCATTTGGTTTGCGGACCATGTGCCTTGAATACATCTTCCTGCCATGTGGGCCCCCCAGGCATAATCTGATGCATCCGTTGTTAATGTCTGCCTGGCTGGGGGTAAAGTGAATGGCTGTCCTTTGTTCTGGTGACAAGCCTTCGCCCACCATCGAAACTCCTGTTGCAGGCAGGGAACGAGGGTAATTATTGTTTCCAGGCTGTGGCAATGTTGAGCCCAAACACTTTTTAGGTACCATTGAAGTTTCCTCATATGCAGTCTCGCATATGGAATTAGTAGAATGCAGAATGCCATGAAGTCCAAAGCCTGCAGAATTTTTCTTGTAGATAACTGGGCCTTTGTTGCCCACAGTTTGAAATATGTAGTCAGTTGCCTTTGTTTGTCTGGCATGAGATAAGCCATCTGGGCAGTTGTATTTAAGCTTGCACCCAGGAACATTATCTCTTGAGAGGGTACTAGTTTTGATTTCTTTTCATTGACTATGTACCCTATGCCTGTTAGAAATCTCTTTACAAATGCCAGATGCTGTAGTAGAATGGCCTTGTTCTCTGCTTGAATGAGGCAGTTGTCCAAGTAAGGATATATTTGTATTCCTCTTTGTCTGCAGAATGCAATTACTGGTGCCAGGCTCTTTGTGAAGACCCTGGGCGCAGGAGATAAGCCAAAGGGCAGTGCAGAGAATTGGTAGTGCATTGAGCCAGCTTTGAATCTGAGGTATTTTCTGCATGTTTGTCTGATTGGGACATGCAGGTATGCCTCTTTTAAGTCTAAAGTCACAAGCCATGCCTTCTTGCCCAGCATGGGCAGAAGCTGCTGTAGAGTCAACATTTTGAATTTTGGTATATCCAGATATGTGTTTAGAATAGATAGGTCCAGTATTGGTCTCCAGGTCTTGTCCTTTCTTGGTACCAAGAACAGTCTTGAATAAAATCCTTGTCCCTGCTCTTGCTCTGGTACTTGTTGAATGGCCCTCATGTTCATGAGGGATGAGACTTGTTTTTGTGCCTCTGCCCAATGATGTTTTGGCAAGTCTAGCCAACCATTTGTCCTTGGCAGGGTATGGAAGTGAAACTTGTAGCCTTGTGACACTATGTCTAGGACTCATTTGTCCTGGGTTATTATGTGCCAAGTTTGAGAAAAAAAGTGCTAGTTTTCCCCCTAAAGGTGCTGCCAGAAGATAAGTGCTTGGTGCAGGCAGGGGGAAGTCATTGGGACTGTTTCCTGTATGGCTGTGATTTGTCTTCTCCACTTTTGGAGGTAGAAGCACCCCATTGTTTAGATCTGTACGAACCTTGGGGCTGGGATCTGCCTCTTGGGCGTCTGTATCTGCCCCTTTGTGGTCTGTCTGACACTGGAAAGGACCAGTTCTTTTAAATCTTGGAGTCTGTACCTGTAAGAAATCCTTAACCATTTGCATAGATTTAGCTTTGTCCTCCATTTTCTTTAAAACCTCCTCTGCTTTAACACCAAACAAGGTATCATGCCGTAATGGAGCATCTAATAATTTTGCTTTGACATGGTCAGGCAGATTTTATTCCTTTAACCAAGCATGCCTTCTGATGACAGAACCCGTAACAGCGGCCCTGCAGGAGGCCTCCAAAGAATCAAAACCACATTGCAAAGTATGCTTTCCAACTTGCTCAGCTGCATGCAATAAATCCTGCATTTCTTTGTTTTCTGCACATTCAGAATTTATCAACATTTTCTGTTTAAGCAGTGACATAATATATTGCTGATATTTGAGCATATGAAACTGACAATTTAAAGCCCTTATAGCCAAGGTAGCAGAGGTGTAAATCTTTCCCCATCTGTCCAATGCCCTAGAATCCCTGTCAGAGGGGGTAGGGTTTTTTTGCAGTGGATGCCTTGACCCCTTTGGGACCCTGAGAGATAGTTCCTGGGTCAGCAGCAGGGTTTTTGAAAAGGAATTTATGAGAGTCAGGCACCCTGTAGTACCTGTCTGGCTTAACAGGAGCTGGAGGTAAGGAGTCAGGGTTCAGACTGGACTCTGAAAATACATCATCTACAATGTCTAACACAGGTGGAATAGCTAGGGGCCTGTGCTGTGGGAGTAAAAGGAAGTCTCTGAGCCTTTTCTTAGATTCTGAATAATCTTGGCTCTCCCAGTGGAAATGTTCTTTCATGGTATGCAAGGTTTCCCCAAAAGAGTAATCCTCAGGAGGAGAGGCTGAAGGGATAGATTCTTCAGCATCAGAATCCTCATAGGGAGGAAAAGAGTATTCCTGATCAGAAGAGGAATCAGATGAAATGGAAACCTGATCTGAAGATTCATATTCTGTCTCTTGCCTAGGCCTCTTATCAGGAGGGGGATGGGAACCCCTGATCAAAGTAATGAAGTCTTTGGCCATTTTGAGCATCTGTGTTTTGGGCATGGTGGCCTGACGATGAGGCTGTTGTACTTGTTTCTTTGTCTTTAAAGGTGCTTTAGTCTTTGCCTTTGTAGTTGGAGTCGCTTTAATGTACAACTGAGTAGGTCTGAAAACACCCTCAGAAGCCGATGCCTGCTCAGCGGCTCCGGACCCGTCTGAGGGAATAGTCTCTGAATGTCCAATACCTTGAGCTTCCAGTGGCCTAGGCGACTCCACGTGTGAGTCTGTAGCAGCCAGCGGGTCCAAAGTAGTGGGCGTCAGGGGCTGCGAAAGCACCTCACTGAGAACCGGCGACTGGCTTAGAAGAAGACTCGTCATCGGTTTTAGACCTCGGATGCCTGTCCTTTTCTTTTTCTTTGCGTTTCTTGTGAATTCCGTTAGTCGGATGGCTATCCGACGGCATAGTGTAATTAAATCTTCTGCCAAAATAGTGAAATGCAAAATAGTACCGATGCTTAATAGTGCGCTGGTTAAATATAGCACAAAACTGACAACTAGCAACGTCGTGGTCAGGGCCTAGGCAAGGAATACAGTAAGAATGAAAGTCCTTATGAGGTATTTGCTTCCCACAAGAAATACAATTATTAACTTTTTCTGACATCAGTCTGGAGCAAGAAAAAAGTTTTCCCCAACGGGGTTCTTAGCTTTTAATGAAGACTTCGGATCTGAAATTCGAACACGAAAATCTCAGGAGTCAGCCGACTGGCACTTGTGAACTGCTTCTGCTTCGGGCACCGCGCGGCAAGAAAGACTGAAGAAAATGGTGTCGACTGCATCTTTTATACCCCTGGCGCACTGACGTCAGGGAAGAGGTGACAGCAACCGAAGCCAGACCTAGACTTTGGAATTCAGGCAGACTGAGGGTAGCCTGCCAGCAGGATAACCCAAGTATAATGACTGGAACAGTGAAACACAATGAACATCAGGAAACTCCAGGGATGGCAATGTTGAAGCCACACCAATTTCAGGTACTATTGTAGCTTGCTTCCTCATACGGAGTCTGGCAAGAGGAAGCATGGGGACGGTGGAGGCCATAAGGCCAAGAACCATGAGAAACTCCATGGCCGTGAGAGAGGACAGAGGAAAAAGAGAAGGTAGTCAAAGACAGAACTTTTGGAGCAGCAAGAGAAGACAACATGGCAATGGTCTGAATCCTGCAAACAGAGGAAAATATGATCTTCGGAGGACACGAGGATCAACTTTTTTTAGACTGGTGGTTAACACTAGACTTTGAAAAAGAAGAATGGTGAAGTGGAGATCTTTAAGGAGACTCTTGGAATTAGAGCCTGAATAAACAAGTTATGTAGGTAAGGGAATATCTGTACACCTTGAAGCCTGCAAAATGCAATGGCAGGAGTGAGGCATTTGGTGAATAACCTTAGTGCAGTAGAAAGGTCAAAAGGCAAAGCAGAGGACTGAAAATGAGAGGAAAAAACTGAGAAAATGTAAACATTTCCTGAACAGGGAGAATGAGAATATGAAGATAGGCATCCTTGAGACAGAGAGACCAAGAAACTCTGAGGAAGAAGATGAGGAAAGAAAGTCTGAAGAGATGGCATCCTGAAAGAAAGGGCTTTGAGGAAGGTGTTGACTAGAGAAAGGTCAAGAATTGGTGTCCAAGTCCCTGTCTTCTGGGGAACCAAAACCATCCTGGAGTAAAAAAAAAACCCTTCCCACTTGGGTGGGTATAACAGACTGAATGGTGTCTTGATCCAAAAAGGACTGCAAAACCTCTGGGAAAGCTGGTCTGGAGGAGGCTGCAGAATGCTTGAAAGGGGGGGGGGGACTTCCACATCATGAAATACCTCTGATGAATGACAGACAGAATCAAAGAATCTGAGGTGAACTGGTGCCAATTTTGGAGGGATAGAGAAAGACAAGAGGATCAAGAGTACCTGGTCAATGGGAGGGAGGAGGCAAACTGTCACGCAGGAGACGGACTTGTCCTGAAAGGAAGGCTTTTGAGATGTGGGGGTCTAAGTAGACTTATTAGCAGAAGTATGTCTAGACCCCTTCCTACCTTTGGAAGGCTGATGAGGCTGCCTACAGACAAAGGCAGATTTATAAGGGTAATTCCTCTGAAAATTAGGAATAGGGGAGGCAAAAAATATGCTTGAGATCCTGCATGGTCTTACCCTTATCCTGGACAGACTTGAACAGGTCAGCCACAGCTGTCCCAAAAAGATTATTATCCAGAGCAGTATCCAAAAACTTGGCTTTGATATCATCAGGCAAAGCTTGGAGGTGAAACCAAGAACAAAGCCTCATCACAGGACCAAAGGCAGCAGCCCTGGAAGAGGCATCAGGAGCACTATATAACTGCATTTTATGGCATGACGAGAAACCTGGGAAGTGGACCCAAGCAGGGAAAGAGCTGAAGCCTTCCCTCCACAATCAAGAAGATCAGACACAACCTCAACTACCTGAGAAATGAGAGCTAAGACATACCTGGTCATATGGGTTTAATAATAATAACCTGAAAAGACAAGGTGACAGCAGTGTACACTTTCTACCCAATCTTTTCATATCTCTACTATCCTTATCTGAAGGAAGGTACCTTAGATGATAGCAAAAACTTAGGAGGGCTTTATCTGTAGAGAATGAAACCGCAAAAGGATCAGTAGGACACAAACAAAAACTTGCAGTTCTCAGGCACCTTGTTGAACCTATCAGGTTTCTTAGGAGACAGGGGGATGAGAGTCTGGAGCTACAAAGGCAACAGAAAAGGTATACAAAAAGAGTTGCCAAAACAGCAGAAAATGCAGACAACGTAGGTGACTCCATTTGTAAAAGCTTATACACAGTAAACAACAAAACTGAAAATAGAGAAGAAACCCAAATGGGGTACTTATCTGAAATGGCTTGGTAACCAGCACAGCAAAAGGGCATTCAGACTGATGTTCAATAATGGAGATCAGACTGGCAGCAAAGAAGTTCTGAGTATTTGCATCTGTATGCACCCTTTATGCCCTAAGCAGGGAGCATATGTGTGACATACAGCACCTCTAAGATCTAAAGGCTTTAGTATACTGGCCGGACGTTGAGCTGTTCTTGGCAGGTGATCCCTTCAGTAAAAAATACTGCAACAGTGATACAGAAGAACTATGTTGTTTGTTAATTCTGCAATCCAGATCATTCAGACATCTACTTTTATGGTAAGTTTACATAAACAGCTGTACTAAGTTCTTCACATTGATCACTGCGGCAGCAGCTAAGCTATATGGGTAAGATTACCATAGCTTAGAAGAAATGGGAGGTGGAAGGAGAAGGGTCCAGCAGCCCCTTCAAAATGGCCCTAGCACAGCCTGACCTACACCTGGAGAAGAAATCTAACGAAGTGCTTTGTAAAATTACGTATACAGGGCTAAGTTACCTCTAGAGTACAACCTTTTCCAAAAAGCACTAGATGAAACCAAGGCTCTGGTAGAATATGCCTTGACCCTACATGGATAGTTATGTTGTGGTGGAACAACAAAAGGTAATAGCCCAAGACACCATTTGGAAGTAGTCTGTTTCGTCATAGGTTTTCCCTTCTTACTTCACAAGAAATGAACAATGGATAAGAAGTTCTGCTTTTATTCTGTCAAGATAGCACCAAAGTTGTCTGTGAACATCCATGGTATGAAGTATTCTTTTTCCCTCATTTTGGGTTCAAGGGAATAGCATGGGGAGATGGATTATTTGGCTTTAAGTAAACTTTGATACAACTGTTGGCATAAAAGAAGGATTAGTTCTCATAGAAACCCTGTTGCTGTGAAAAAATGAGATAAGGTTGACCTACCATAAGAAGCTTGCAATTCAGACACTCTTGCAGAGGTCTCAGCAACCAGAAAAAATGTTTTCCATGTTAAGGACCTCAAGTCAGCCAGATGAGCTGGTTCAAATGAAGCAAGTTTTAACTTCTCTAATATAAAATTAAAATTTCAAGGAGGAGCCACCATTTTTTTTTTTTTTTTTTGTGGAGGTGGGAATGCCTCGGAACAGGGGGATCTATGGGCAGACATGCTGAAATGGCCGACAAATGAACCTTGATACAAGAGTAAGACAGGTCATAGGAAGGTAACTCACACAAATACTGTAAAACCAGAGAAACACTAGCCCTGAATGGGTGCTGGATATGTTGCTGGCACCAATTAGAAATCTTTTTCCATTTGTTAATATATGATTTTTCTAGTAGCAGGCTTTCTTGCTTCATTAGTCCCTGCTGCACATCCTTAGTAAACAAGTACCTAAAAGGTATTAAAACCCTACCATCCAGGCAGTCAAATTAATTTGTTTGGGGGTGGGATGTATCTAAACCCCTGTGCTTATGTGAGTAGATAGAGTCTGTGAGGAAGCTTGTGGTAATTGCCCCTGCCCAGTTTAAAAGAACCACAGTTGCCTAGGCCAGAAAGGAGTCACCACAATGATCTTGGGGGATTCCTTTGGAATCTTCAGAAGTATCCTAGTAATCAATGGAAAGGGTAGAAAATAATGCAGGAACATTTCTATCTAAGGAAAAAAGGAATTTGTTTTCCAGACCTTCTAACATGGAATCCTAGAGCAGAATTTTGATGGCTAATTCTTCAGAAAGTAGGCAAAGAGGTCTGCTTGAGGAACTCCCCACAGATAAATCAAGTCTTGGAAGACCACTGATCTAGTTTCTAGTTGAGAAGATTTGCCTTTGTCCTGCTCAGCTTGTCTGCTGAACAGTTTTGCTCTGAAGGAAAGTAGGAAGCCTGTAGGGTAAGATTGCACTGTAAAGCTGTATCCTATACAAACATGACTAGTCTGCATAGGGGGTAAAGACCTGGTTCCCCCTTGCTTATGTACCACTGTGGTATTGTCCTTAACAATTTGAAGTGGTCTTGTGGACCAAACCTGATTCACAGAATTGAGTGCCTTGATAAGGGCAAACATCTCTTTTATATTTGTGTACTTGTGTCTGTCCTTGCACTTTTACTCCCTTTAACACTGGTCCCAAAGCAAAATCCAAGGAATCAGTGGTGACTGACTGCTTTGGAGCAGAACAGGAGAAGGGGAGCATGGATTAAGGGATATTTGATATCTTCACCAGGTGACCTCTCTTTAAACAAATCCCAGAACTGGAGTCTGAAAAGATAGTGAGTGTTGGTGCTGGGACCAAGAGACTTCAGATACCAATTTATCTTTATCATGTGGAGTCTTGCTAGTGGTATCATATGGGAATCATAGGTTCATAGGACGATACTAAACTATTGGCCCAGAGGCCCTTATAACCCTAGGCAAGAATTTTGCCCATGTTCCCACAAAGTCAGCATCTGTTTCCCCCTGTCTAGCAGGGACACAGGTGGGATCTCAGGGGAGTATTTTCTGTTTCACATCCAGTCATCCGGGTTACTCTTAAAGGGGGCTAGTAAAGTACACTGCTTGACATCGACAGGGAGTCTATTCCACAGATGGGGGAGTCTTTGGGACAAAAATCTATCCTGCTAACAAGTCCTATTAATGTCACAAACCAGGTTGAGGCCTTGCATGAGAGTTGTGCGAATCAAGTTTGACTTATGGATGTGCAGCAACTCCATCAAGGCTTAGTCTGAGACGGCCTTGTATGCCAGACACAGGTCACCTCTGAACAGCCTGTTCAGAGCAGATTTGGGTGTTACCTTTGAGATTGCAGACGTCTGTGAAGAAGGCCTTGTGATTGTCCTCAGTGGATGTGGCTAATCTGGACTCGAAGTTAGCCTTACAGGATTTCATCACAGACCTTCTTTGCTTGTTCAGACAAAGGAGAGATTGTTTCCAACATGGCACCAGCTCCTTTTTGGTCCTGGACAGCAATTTTTTCCTTTTATTATAGAGTTTGTTTATTGCTGCTGTCCACAGACAGGTTTACTCTTTCTTGCGGAAGATGATTTGGCCCTGTCAGGTATTGCCAAGTCCATGCAGTTATGTAAGTGCTCATACAGTTTTTTGGTGTAGGCTTGGTCATTAGTGCTAGTTCCAACTGAAGGGATGGTGGCTGTAAAGCTATTTATATGTCCTCTCAGGAGGTTGGAGTCAGCTTTGGAAAAGTTTTTTGTTTGACCCTGCCAACAAGGGGGGTCAAGGGAGATGGTGACTTTGAAAGTGATCGCTTTATGGCTGGATCTTACCAAAGAGGACGACACTGTAGAGGTGCTACTGTGGCTTCTCATGTTGGCTAGTACCAGGTCCAGGATATTTTCACCTCTCGTGGGAGTGTCAACCAGCTGATCCAATGCACTGGCATTGACAAAGTCTAGGAATCTCTGGGTGTTTGTTTTTGGGCTAGAATAGGTCTTCCACTCTACAGTTGGATAGTTAAAGTTGCCCAGGATCAGAGTAGAGGGTTGAATCTTGATGGATTCAAGTAAATTCAGATAGGTGGAGTGGACATCCTGAGTCATGGTTGGGGGTCTGTAGCTAGCTATGATTTGAATAGGAGTTTTGTCAACAGTTAACTGCACCTGGAGGGTCTCCTGGTGCATCATACTGTTTGACCAGCCTGGAGGTGTGTATGTCTTTGATAAATATTGAAACTCAACCTCCTTGGCTTTGTAGCCCTCCAGCTGGGATCCAAAACTATGGTAGGACAAGTAACCTGGTAAGGCTGGGCTGCTCTCTACAACTGTGAGCCAGGTTTCAGTGACTACACAAATGTCAGCATCTTCCATGGAGAGGAATGCTTGCAATGACTGCAGTTTCATGTTAAGACTCCTAGCGTTCAGCAGCATGACATTTAAATTTCATTTAGAAGAATTTTTCATGTTGCTAATTTTGTCCTCATGACCTTGGCTATAAAAGGCTCTATGGGGGGGGGGGGGGGGCAAGAGCCTTTGTCAGAAGTCTGAAGCCCAGTGGGGACAGATGAAGGCCATCTCTGGCAAAGCATCACGGTCTATCAATCATGTCCTCCCAGACTGTCAGGTATTGGATCCCTTTGGAATGACACCAGAAACTAAGCCACTTAAAGTCACTCATTTTCTGTTTGTACTGAGGCATCATTCTGGGTGACAATAGGATGCTGCTTAAGGCTAGGGATGAGACCAATAATCTTAAGGTATTCCCTTGCTGTTACTGAAGTCTGAGTGGAAAACCTGTAGAATAGATCTAAATGTAGATCCATTTTTTTCCCCTCTGGAAGAAAAGCTATTTGTACTGAGGTGTCCAGTAGACACCCTAGGAGCACAATCCCACATTATGGAATCAAAAAAGACTTTGAATGTTCTACTGGAATCCCAGCATGCATGAATATCTCTCACGCAAGTGAGAGATTCCTAACACTCGACTACAAAGATAAGCAAGTCATCTAAATATGGAAAAATGTGGGTACCCCATAGCTTGCAATGTTTTAGAACTGGAGCTAAACACTTTTGTGAACACTCTTGGAGCACTGGATAGCTCAAAGGTAAGGCAGAGAACTGATAATGTGATCCAAACACAAAGCTTTAAGAAACATCTGAAGTCTGGAGGGATAGGAATGTGAGAAGCATCTTTTATATCTAAGGTTACCAAAAAAACTCAATGATGAAAAAGCAGTAAGACATTATGAAGTGAAAGCATTTTAAATCTAAGGTTACCAAAAGATTCAATGATGAAGAAGTGGTAAGAGATTATGAAGTGAAAGCATTTTGAACTTGGGCATTATTACAAACTGGTTTAGGAAAGAAAGGTCCAGAACTGGTCTCCAGGCATTTTCTTGTTTCAGCACCAGAAATATTCTTAAATAAAAGTGTCTTCCCAATTGGGAAGGAGAGATTGTTCCTATTAGTATCAGCAAGAAACTACGTTCCCTCATAAAATCATCCAAGGCTAGCTTCGAAAGAAAAATTGCCATGGAATCCAAAGATAACCACAAGGCATTCTTTAGCTATGTCAAGAATCTAAGTGGCAATTCTCAGATCTGCTCAGAGGTAGTGCAGAATGGCACAAAATACACTGAACCGACCGATATAGCCAACATCCTGTCAGACAGGCTCAGTGCAAACTTCACCCCCCTCTTACCCCCAAAAGGGCCCATAACTATATAACTATACCAGAAGAATGTAGTGCCCCTGAAATCACAGACACTCAGGTTAAAACAGCCCTCTCCAAAGCCAAAAACACAGCATCAATGGGACCGGACAGTGTCCCAGGCTGTGTCCTGCATGAGCTCAAAGATGAACTAACCCCTCTCCTAAACACACTGTTTAAACTCAGCCTCTCCACAGGCTACGTGCCCACAGAGTGGCGCACAGCAACAGTTATTCCACTCCACAAAGGTGGAGCCACAACGGACCCCGGGAATTATCACCCTATAAGTCTGACTAGCTTGGTCTGCAAAGCTATGGAGTGCATCATCATGGATCTCATTAACAGGGACATTGGAAACCTCCAAACACTGGACCCTACCCAGTTCGGCTTTGTTAAGGGCAGATCATGCCTCCTAAACCTGGTGGACTTCTTTGACACAGTTACCAAGGCTATAGACGAGGGAAAGGTGGTCCACACAGCCTACCTAGACCTCGCAAAAGCCTTCAACACCATTCCCCACTTAGGTATTATAGACAAGCTCACCAGCCTGAACATAAATCCCTGCGTCATGAGATGGGTTGCCAACTGGCTCACGGACAGAACCCACATGGTAAGAGTTGCGGGAGCTAGGTCTGACTCTAAACCGGTTACAAGTGGCATTCCCCAGGGCTCATTCCTAGGACCCCTTCTGTTTGGCATATACTTCTCAAGAGGTACAGGTAAGCACAGGAGGACCATGGCTGACCAAGTTCGCAGACGACTGCAAACTAGGGGCTATAATTGACTCTCCAACTGACACAGACATCCTCCAAAAGGGTCTCACTGAGACAGATACCTGGTGTCAAAACCATGGCCTCAAGCTAAATGCCAAAAAGTGCATAGTCATCCCCTTTGGAAAAAACAAAGTACCCACAAATTACCACATAGGTGGTAGCCCCCCAAATACCGAAGACGTAATAAGGGATCTGGGGACCCAAGTAGACAGTAACTTCTCCTTTGATAATCACAATGCCAAAGTGGTTAGAAAATCCTTCTATGTGGCCCACCTAATCACAAAAGGGTTTGCATCCAGACTGAAAGAGGTCATTGGGCCCCTCTATGCATCACTCATCAGACCCATCATAGAGTACAATGCCCCATTTGGGATGTACCTTACAAGACACCTTCAACAGCTGGAAAGACCACAGAAGTACCTCACCAAGAGGGTCACTGGCCTCAAGCAGATGCCCTATGCAGCTCGACTGAAGAAACTCCAGCTGTACTCTGCTGCATACCGCCTACTCAGAGGTGATCTCTGCCTGACATACAAGGCCATGTCCAACCTAGAATTGATGGACATGCTCCACCTACAGAAAACCATATCCCCTCAAGTCACACGCTCCAGAGATCTAAACCTCACCACAACAATAAATAGGACGTGCTGGGGGGATAGATTCCTGACCCAGAGACTTTCCATGCTCTGGAACAAGATTCCAATCTACATTAGGCAGAGCTCCTCGCTAACCCTCTTCAAGAGAAACCTTGATGAGTGGATGGGAAACAGACAGTTTACCCCAGGGATCACTTCAATGGCTCTGCTGGACAGAGGCACAGGGAACTAATCTAAGGGGGCGGCGAAAGCCGACATATTCCGGCTAGGCTTATAAATGTCTTCGGGCAGATAGCTTAGTACCTACCTATGAACCTCTTTAGAAAGTATGTGCTGTTAGGAGAAAACAGAAGTGTTTTGTCTGGTGGATGTGGAATAATAAAACAGAAGTGTTTTGTCTGGTGGATGTGGAATAATTAATGAAAAGAGAGGATTTCTTCCCACTGCCATCTGTAACTCTGCTGAATCAGTCTGAGAACCCATTTGTCTGAAACAATCTGTTGCCAAAGAGAGAAATGTAGATTCAGAATTTCTGGAAGGGATAAGGGATTGCCAGAGTGATGGAGGGGGGGACCAGGTAACTTACATAGTCATTCTGACTTACTTGACTGTCCTTTGTTCTTGCGGGGGGGGGGGGGGTCCTGCTTTCTTTTTGAAACCTCCCTGTCACTGTTTTTAACCAGGTGATTACCAGAATTCTGCTGAGACCATTTGTTTCGTTTCTTGCTAAAATTGGAGAAGGGAGCAGAAAAAAACTCTTGAAAAATTTAGAGGAGGAGGACTGAAAAATCTGAGAGATTTACTGCATCAACTTAGACCATCATCACATTTTTTGATAACTTGGCAGCAGTAGTTCAAAAACCTAAATCACTATCCAATGCAGAGTTTACAATCTAATTTTTGATATCCTCCAGGAGGTTCTGAGAATGAAGTCAGGCAAACCTCCACAACACAATACCAGTGGCAACAATGAGCAGTGACCTGACAAATTGAAGAGTAAATCACAAAAAGTAGATTTTTTCCAAGCAGAAAAGAACTGACAAAACATTCCTCTAACTTTCACAATTTAGTCAGAATACACTTTAACAGATGAGCCTGACAATTCAAAATTCTAAAAATTAAAGTTGCAGGAGCATAAACTTTTCCACAAACTTATCAATTATTTTACTATCCTTGCCAGAAGGGGAAGGATTAAAATTAATAAAATGCTTGAAGGCAGCTGCAGTACGTAAAGCTATAGCTGCTGGGCCAGGTCTGGCTTGAATTAGCATTCTAGGCTGGCTATTAGTGAAAACACAGGCTGTGATAAACACATCCTTCAGTGGTGGCAGCAGGTTCTGGAAATTCCAGTTGTAACATTTCATAGTATTTTTTAGGAGCTGAGAAACCTCTATTCTCTCTCATTAAAAACACAGGCACGTTCTGGAAACAGTATCAGAAGCAGAAAATCACTGACAGGGAGATTTAGAATACATGCCTTCCTCTAAATCTGAATTAAAAATCTGAGTTGAAAAACCTGTATCTGTCCCATAACATTCTCTCCAGATTCATTTTCTTGAATCTCTTCAGAAAAAGAGGAATCCTTTTTTCTCTTACCAGAAACCATCCTATAAGAAGGATCAGTAAGCCTGTAAAAGTCCCTGAGCCAGACATAATAAATTACTCCTGTTCAGTGAAAATGGAGTGGGAGAAGCTATAGATTTAGTTTTCTATTTCTTTTTGACAGAAAAGTTAGGACAAACAGGACTTTTAATAACAGCAACAGCTTCCCCAAGGATGGGTACAACATTCTGGTTAAACAGAGTGCCTCTCTCTTGCCTGTTAAGGGGACCCCAACAGCTGTAGAGGGTGTGGCAAACTCCTGGTCCTGGCTGTATGGGCAACACTAGAGGGATCCAGGGAAAATGATGAGTGGCCTCAGGAACCAGCTTTGGACACAGAAGAGTCACCCACCTGTGGCTGAGGCAAACTGCAGCTTTTGACACAGCAGAGTCACCTGCGGCTAAGGCAAATTGCTAGCTTGCTGTGATGGTGAAGTCTGTTTAGTTAACTTTCTTTTTATGGCTGGAAGGAGGACAGACTGCGGGACCAGTAGTTTGTTCCACAGTTAAGCTGAAAATGGTGTCTCTTTCCTGGGGAAAGTATGCAGCACTAGCCAGTAAAAATTCAAAAGTAGTACAAAAAAGCTCTCTAATGCACTCTGCCAGCTCCAAATAGTAATTTAAATGCAATTTCTCCATAGAACAAAAATGGTTTTAGAATGTTTAAATCAACTTTTAAACTGTCAAAATACAAAAGTGTGCTCCCATTTAAAAGTATATCAAAGCTGTGTTGCAAAAACATATATTCCTAGTTTAAAATGTACTTTTTCAGACAAGAAAATAAATTAAAACATTAAAATAATATCTGAAGGTTTTCCCCAAAGGGAAATTATCTGACTAGCAATGGTACAGTACAAACTGACAGTTGATCCTCTGAAGCCCAGAGAGAAGCATTCTCTTTGGTAATGGGAAAGCTCTGAAGGGCTTGGCACCCAAACCTGTGTTTTTACTCAGCTCATCTCCAGCTGACTAATGGTTTGGGCATGTGGAACGTGCTCTGAAGCCTTTGAAGCTGGCCTGCTGTTATATCCTTTGCAGGATATAACCCATATAGCTACTGCAGCAGTGATCAATGCAAAGAACATCCTTTTGTGATGTCTACAAACCATCCAACTACCTCGACTCAAACTGCTTCAGAGTCAGTGGAGTCTTGGCATTGACCTCTTGGCCAGGTCTTTGACACAGTCTTTAGCACAGCTTTATTCAATGCCATTTTTTTGTGCAGGGTCATCAGCTCCAATGTCTATGTCAGGACTATCTGGTCCACTGGTGTCCATGCCTTTGTCCTCTGTACAGTTTCCATCCACCTCTTTGGGGACAGACAGTGCCCACTCAGAGGTCTATGGTACCGAAGGATTCAGCACTGGTCATAAGAGTTCATCAAGAGGATCATAACTGTCCATCTATGCAGGCAGGGGGTGGTCCAACAATTTCTGATTCACCCCTGAGCATCCTGCAATCTGCAGCATTCCTTCTCACCATCATTACCTTGGACAGGACTCTAGGAGGATTGTCATAAGGTTTTGGGTGATTTGGAAGAGTCCCCTCTAGAACCACTGCAAGTGCAAGAGGACGCACACAGACCCCCCCCAAAAGAATTTCTCAATCACAGACATCAACTCTGTTGAAGGTGAAGGGCTCCCACAGCCTCCTCCAGAAGTGACAAATATGGCAAACCATTAGAATTAATGTGGCAGCGGGGTTCTTGGCCCACTGACCCCATTTCATGGATAAGCAGGTTCTTTTTGAGGCCTTCAGGTTTGCCTTCTCTATCTCCTGAATGATGCCCCCCATCCTCTGTATGACAGACCTGGGGTAGGAGAGGGCATTGACAGGAGCCTGATGCGGCAGACAACATTCCTTGCAAACTAGCAACACTGGAGCAAAGGCCCTCTGGTGAACGCAGTAGTGTGCTAGTAGCCACCAAAGAACTGTCCAAAAACTGTCCAACAGTCCTGGATTTCCTCTCAACAAAGAATTTCACACCATGGTCCACACGGGGAAGTGAACACACACTCTAGGCATGTTTTCCCATAGAGAGTTAGATTTGACCCATAGGACATGGTTTCAAAGAAACTGTAAGCAACTAATGTCTCAGTTTGTCAAATATGTCCATGTTAGAGCAGCAGGCACTGGCATTACCATCAGGTGCCATCCTGGTTCTGCTTGGATAATTCTATGAACAAACTTCAAGGTGTCCTTCCTTTAACATCCACTTTGATAGATTCTCATTGTTTGGCATCAAGGTTTAGGAAAAAACTTCTGAAATGCAAGCGACGAGGTAAGACACTGCCTGCCTTAGGAGTCTGATTTAAAATCCTGCAACAATTCTTCCCCAGGAATCAGAAAGGGTTCAAAGCAATCTGGTTCAAAATATCCTAATCATACTTACGACTTCCCTTCAGACAGAGGCAATCATGACAGAGGAGGCCCCTTTGATGATGCCCTAGGGACATCATCAAAGAGGCCTCCTCTGATGATGCTTTAGGGGCAGAGAAGGTCCTCAGAACCTAACATATGGGGGAGGTCCTTTCTTCAGGAAGCAAACTTAGCATCCCTGAAGGTTTACCAGACTGCTCCACTGTGGAGACAGGCTGTCTCTTCCTCCAGATGCGTGGATGACCATCACACTGGACAATGAGGTAAAGAGCATAACATCAACAGGATACACCATTCCATTCTCATTAGCCCTAAAAAAAATATCATTGCCCCTTCCAGGTGTACCACCCCATCAAATGGTGATGACATTTGAAAACCACTTCAAAAAAGTCTACAAGGTCCTACCAGACCAGACAGGTATGTAGTCTATTCCAGATTCTTTCTGGCTCCAACAAATTCAAAGGACATCAGGCCCATTCTAGACGTAAGTGGCCTAAACCAGTATGTAAAGAAAACACAATTCTGATTGGTTACTGTGGAAGCTGTTCTCTTCCACCTAGAACAGAGAAGCTGGCTGTGAACTATAGACCTTAAGAATGTTCATCTCCACATAAAGATCACCAAGGAGTCCAGAGTGTATTTGCACATCTTGCTGGAAGCCAGCCACTAGGGGGTTTACCAAATGCATATGGTATCTGTAGCCCATCTGTGACTCAGAAATCCACAAATTCCAATATCTGAACAACTGGCTCATACCTTTCACAGCAAGGGAGTCCCTTCTGTCAGACTATTTGCTTCACTTGTGTCCATCCTTAGACATCTCAGTGAACATGCAATCTAATCTAATTTAGAGCCATCACAAAAGCTGTGTTTCAAAGGAAGCCATATGGACATACTCATACGCTACCAAAGTATTAGAAGATTTCTCATTAAGTACTATAGTTTTTACCTTTCAGACTAACAAGTTTCCACCAGCTTCTCTTATCATAAAAGTCTTCAGATTCACAGGAGCTTCTACACTTTTGTACCTTACGTAAAATTTCATATGAAAGCTCTACAGTAGACTTATTGTGCAATGATCTCAGTTAATGGACTCCATGAACATTCACTCACCTCTCCTCTGTTTGAAGAAAACTTTTAATGTGGTGGATGGAGTCCCTCACAGTCTCAGTGGGGAGACTATCTTTCCTCTTCCCAATGCCACAGTGACCACAGATGCTTCCTCTCAGGTCTATATTAGAACACCGAACATTTGAAATGTCAGGTGTTCTAATATCGACCCATTTTCAGCGAACGCTGAAAATACTGAAGTAACAGGAAACCAAATTCTTTCCTAGGGAAAGAATTTGGTTGTCCGTTTCTGTTGCTTCGGTATTTTCAGCACTCTGGTGGAACGTTACAGGTCGGGTTCAGGTAAGTGTGCGATTGTGTGGATGTGTGGGTTAGGTGAGTTAGGGTTAGGGCGCGGGTCAGGTAAGTGTGCGATTGTGTGGACGTGTGGGTTAGGGTGGGTTAGGTGAGTTAGGGTTAGGGTGCGGGTGAGGTGACTGTGCGATAGTGACGGACCTTAGGGTTAGGGTTTGGGCTAAGGTAAGTGGATAGGTAGTGGTGTATGTATAGTTTAGTGTAGGTTTAGGTGTATGTGTGTGGATTGCTGTTTGTTTGGTGTGCTTGTGTTGTGTGTATGTGTTTTGGAACAGCAAATTATTTCCCTAGGAAAAAATTTGCTGTTCCGAATGTTCGATGTGTTTTTTTTCGATTGCTAGGGTTCGATATTAGAACACTCGACATTTTGAAAGTTCGGTGTTCTAATGTAGACCCCTTCCTCTCTGGGTAGACGGTAGGCATCTCAAGAGTAAAATGGCTTTTGATTGGTCACTGTACCCTGGACTAATTTCCACATAAATGTCCTGCAGAAGAAGGCAGTCCTCCTAGGGTTGAAGGCCTTCCATGACTGCCTTCAACAAGGAGCAATTTCCAGCCACTCAAGACAACATGTCAGTGGTCTAGTATATATCAACAAGCAGAGGGAGACCAGGTCTTACCTTCTACGCCAAGATGCTACGAAGATGCGGCAGTAGGCAATGTCTTCACACATTCACTATTCCAGACAGCCTGTTCTGTTGACTTGAAGTTTCTTTCCCAAAGACCTTGTTACTGACTACTGTCACTTTAACTAGAAGAATTTCAGCATTAAATGCCCTATCCCTCCTCACCTCCATATCTGGTCTTTTGCAAAAACACAGTGTCACTTAGAATTAATCTGTTTTTTATGCAAATTGTTGCTTCAAGGTTTTCTCTTAAGTAAACTGCACATCTCCAAGTCTTTATCCCAATTACTACAGCAAAAGGGAACATTTGCTTCACACTGTGGATATTCAGACAGTTGTGCTTCAGTTTAGACCGAACTAAAGCAATCAGAAAAGACAACCAACTCTATTTCTTATGTGTTCTCTAGGCTAGGGCAAAAGGTCTCCACTTGTTCCAGATGGCTTACAGACTGTACAAGCTTTGTGTACCAAACTAACAATAAAACTCTGCTAATAAAAACCAAAGGATTATTCTACAAGATCCAATGCAACTTATACAGCCTTCTTCAATAATTCCTCAGTTTATGATATCAGTGTAGCAGCAACTTTGAGTATATTGCACACTTTTGTTAAGCATTATAAACTGGATATAACCTTACGGTCCAGGTCCTCCTTCAGGGCAACATTTCTCAAGGGAACCTTTTCATTATTCCACCCAACAAATTAGGTAGCCGGGGACTCTGTCTCATACTTCAGAAGGGACAGACAAGATGATACAGGATATACAAGTTATATACTTACCACAATGTTGGCTCTTTATTATCCCGATATTCCACTTTGACAACCCATCCTACAAATTCTCAGGTCTCCTTACTCCAGACAGACCTAGTAGACCAACTCTGAAGCCAATCCTCTAACTGCCATCATCTTAAAACCCTTTGTTGTTCCCTATCCAGAAGTTAGGCAGCAAACTCAATCTGAGAAAATAGAGAGAACAAGTGCATTATGGAGTACAGCTGCAGGTAGAGTTCTTCAGAGAAACACCAGTTCCCAAAATCGATCCACCTGTTACTGAACATCCTATAATTCAAAGTAGAACTACTTGGGATAATAAAGATCCAGCATTATGGTAATTACGTAACATCTGTATTTTCAGGAAACAGAAAGAGTGAAACCACATACTCCTCAGCCACAAAGCTGTAATGAGAATTCATTTGTTGTTTTATCCCTGAACTTTACAATGATGATCTGAACTAGTGGAAATGGTGGGAAGGCATAGAGGAAATGTGGCCCATTTGTCTTAAAAGGTCATTCGAATGATAGGTTTAGAGAGAACAAATAATATGAACCACTCTTTAAGAGAAAGACACATTGCTGGTCGCAACTAGAAGTAGAGAAACCATATCTTTTTAACTAATGTCTGGATGAAACTAGCCAAGCTAGATGGATTAGTGCTGTCCCGGGGTGGGGGGTTGTAATATTTCTCCTAAAAAATGAAGAAAACGTGTGGACCAGGCCTATTAAGGTCAATAAGCAGCATGATAATGACTCTGGCTTTGTGTGGCTTGACTTTTTATGTGAACATAATCAAAGGAAATGGAGGGAAGCACTGGAGTCCATGGGACTGTTTTTGGACCACAGCATCCTTGAAGCATCCTCCAGTGGACAGGCAAGTAGAAAAGTATCTGCTACATTTGTTGCTGATTACAGAAGCAAATAGATTGCAGCAAAGCCTGCAACACATCTCAAATAACTTCTGGGTTACCACGGGGCTGAGGGACCCACTTGTGGGGCATCAGCAGATAATGGCTGAACCTCCACTAATAAACTGACTTCCCCTAGAATATGGTTGACTACTTAAAAGTGGCAAGACCAAAATGCCCATTCAAGCACTTCCATGACCTATTAACACAAGAGTTATGGTCATCTTCTTCCATACTGCATTACACAACCAACCTGTCTGAGTGGATGGTGACTGCACCATAGGGAACATGGTACTGGAATGTGTGCAGGGTCAGAAGAACTGTTCTTATCTCCAAAACACTGATATCCAGTTTAGCCTCAGAAGATGTCCAGAAACCTTGAACCATATGCCCACTGTAATCCCCCTCCCCCTTGGGTGTGTCCATACTTAAGAACAGGAAAAGAAGGGTTTGCCTTTTCTCAAGTTCTGAAGAAACATCCCCCACTGGAAATCAGTCCTGCATGCCTTGGAAATGTGAACCAGATAAGACAGTGGAGTGAAAACTTGAGATCACTGCATGTTCAGAATCTATTAAAATACTTGTGTGGAGTCTGGCATGGGGGTATGTCTGGGATGGATGCAGCCATGAGATCCACTGCTTATATTTTAAGATATGCTGAAATCATCTGAGATTTCAAGACCAAAGAGAATTTTGACTGCAGGGACTTAAGTGTGTCCAAACTTCCACTACCTTGACCTCGCCAAGGCTTTCAACACCATCTCCCATTCTGGAATTATAGCTAAACTGACTAAACTAGGTATAAATCCCTACGTCACAAGATGGGTTGCCAAATGGCTCACTAACAGAACCCACACTGTAAAAGTTGCCGACTCCAAATCTGACCTCAAACCAGTGACAAGTGGAGTACCACAGGGTTCAGTCCTGGGACCTCTCCTGTTTGGTATCTACCTCTCTGAAGTACAGGCTAACACAGAAGGCCTCCAGCTAATGAAGTCTGCAGATGACTGCAAACTAGGAGCCATAGTCAAGTCCCCAAATGATGTGGACATCCTACAGAAGGGCCTCGCTGAGACAGATGCCTGGTGTCAGAGCCATGGCCTCAAGCTCAATGCCAAAAAGTGCAGTGTCATCCCCTTTGGTAAAAACTCTGTACCCATGAACTACCACACAGGCAGCAATCTACTTAACACTGAATGTGTGATAAGAGACCTTGGGACCCATGTGGACTGTAGTCTCTCTCCTTTGATAGTCACATCGCCACAGTAGACAGGAAGTCCTTCTACTTGACACACCTCAGCATAACAGGGTTCTCATCCAGGAAAAAAGAGGTCATTGTTTCCCTCTACTCGACACTCATTAGACCCATTATAGAGTACAACGCCCCTTTTTGAGTGTACCTCACAAGACATGTGCAGCAGCTGGAAAGGTCACAGAAGTACCTCACAAAGAGGATTACTGGCCTCAAACAAATGCCCTACACTGATTGCCTCAAAAAACTCCAGCTTTACTCCATAGCATATTGCCTTCTCCGAGGTGATCTCTGCCTAACATATAAAGACCTAAAGAAATCCCAATTCCTCCAAGCTATACGCTCTAGGGACCTAAACCTTGTCACCACAATAAACAGGACATGCTGGAGGGATAGATTCCTGTCCCAGAGACTTCCCATACTCTGGAACAAGCTACCCATCTATGTCAAGCAAAGTTCTTCATTAGCACTCTTCAAGAAAAATCTTGATGAGTGGATGGGAAATAGGAAATACACCCAGGGGATCACTTCTGTGTCTCTGCTCGACAGTGGCACAGGAAAATAACTTTCTTGGGTGGCATAAGCCAGGGAACCTTGTTGGCTAGGCTTACGTAGGCCCTTGGGCCGATAGCCTAGTACCTACTTATGAACCTATGAGACCTGGGTATTCAGGTTGATAATTTCACATTCAACCAGAATGTAGCGGGCAGTGGTCAGAAAAGCCTTTTACTTGGTTTATCTCATAAGTAAAGGGATTGCATGCTAAAATAGGAGGTGATTAGCTCTCTGTACTACTCCCTAATTAGACCAATAATTGAGTATAATGCCCCATTTGGAATGTATCTCTACAAGCATCTGCACCAACTGGAAAGGCCACAGAAATACCTCACAAAGAGAATCTATGGCTTACAACACCTGTCCTATGTGGACAGGCTCAAATCACTCTACTTGGTATAGTACAGATTGCTCAGAGGTGATCTGTATCTTGCCCACAAGGCAGTTTCAGACCCTGTCCTACTAGAGATGCTCTATATCTGTAATTCTAACTGCTCGCACATCACTCGCTCGAAAGGCCTGAATCTAATATGCAACATCAACAAAACCTGCTGGAGAGACAGGTTTGTCTCCCAGAGGCTGCCCCGTCACTGGAATAGACTTCCCATACATGCCAAACAGACAACCTCGCTGATCCTCTTCAAGTGGAACCTTGACGACTAGATGGGAAACCACAAATTTGTCCCAACTGACAGGTGAGACAAGTGCTGACAGAGGTTTCTTTTTGGGGATAAACTTTTGGCTAGGCTTGTAAGGGCCCTAGGGCTATTAGCCTAGTAACCTCCTATGATCCTATGAATGCAAGCAGCTTGTAAGGGGCTCAACTGAGACTTTTGCAAAGTTCACTTTTATTTACAGAGAGATTGGAAAATGAGATTAGAGACTCCTACGTTCTAATTACAGCCTGAACCAAAAGTGCAGCTAGGAGACAGTTGTCCAAGTACAGGATACTTTAGTTTCCTCAAACCATGGTCATGGGTTTTGTAAATACCCTAAAGATGAAAATCAGTCCAAATTCAAGGGTCTGGAACTAATAATGAATGGAAACTACATAAAAAGAAAAAAAATACCTCATGGACTCCTTTACTGTTTGAATGTAGGTATTAGGTGTTCTATAGGTCCAAAAGCACATTCTATCTCCTTCTGAGGCAGTTTGACCAAGTGAAAGATTTCTTTGGGGATTAAAGTGTTTAGGCTGCTTAGGTTTAAAATCAGCCTGAGATCCTTGGTCTTTTTCAAAGCACTAAAAAGAAGAGACAATAAAATTTCAACCAGTTCTGGGTTGGAAGGACCTCTTTTGATGGGCTTTTTCATAAAAGCCGATGGCCTCACTTCTTGACAGAGTTAAGTCATATGGTGGGATACTGGGCAAGCAAACAGGCGAAGGGTTTGAACTTGCCAGGAACAGAATTTTTCATCCTCTGGATATGGGATTCCTGAGTCACTTGTCTATGGTGAAAAGACAGCAAGTACACAGGTGATGGGATAAGGAACTACCGAACACCTCCAGTGGGACAGCTGAGCAGGGCATCAAGATTACTTACTGTTGTCTACCTGTAAGATGGCTGCAGCTGCCCAAAGTGCTAAGGGTTCTTGTCTTTTGGTCACTGAGCTTTCAGGAAATTACCTGGTTGGTGGGTTGCCTCCCATACTGTTGTTGACCTTTTTGCAGTGTGCTGTGCACATCTAGTGCAAGCTCCTGTGCATCCTGAAGAGGAGCATTGGGGAGGCTGAAATTTAGCACCCCTAGCAGTTAGGATTCTGCCCTCTGTCTTCATATGCTCTAAACATGTCTGGACTTGTGGTCTGAACACAAATGCTTCCTTACAAGAGAAACCCAAAATGGTCCCCTTGGTATATTTGGCAAAATCTGTCAAATGAAACCACATGTGCCAGTGTATGGCAATGCTAGATCTTGCAGCTCTAACTGAACTTAATTTCCATCATACGACTTGCCTTGGATGGTGAAGGATAATGCTGGGGCAATAACTTCCACTTCACTGGTCCATCTGACAACTGCTGCACAGTCTGGCATTTCATCTGAAATATCAAGCTTGAACTCCATCTATTGTAAAAGATACTTGGGTGCCTTAGAAAAAAAAGTAAAGGACACAAATTCCTTTCTCTAATCTGCCACTCATCAAGAAGTCTATTTGTGGATGGATGTCGGACCTCTGGGGTGTTAAAACCTTTATTAGGCAGCTGCAGAGACAAGGGTGTCAAGCTTAGGTGGTCCTCGACCAAAAAAAAAAAACACCCTTGGTGGCCAAGGGATGTGGTTAGCCTTTTCAGGTACATAAGCCATAACATTATGATTTTCCAAAGAAGCTATCAAGGGATCTCCAAAGATGTTCACCAAAAGAGGGACATTCCATGAGGACTGCTGGTTATACCTACAGGCCTTCTGCAGCAGCCATTATGGGAAGAGACATGGTGTCTATGGGCCATCCCTTTGATACATAAATTCAAACTATTCTGTAGATTTAAGGTTATCCAAGGGAATTTTGAGTTTCAGCATATTCCTTATCATCCACATCTGCTATGAAAAACCCTAATGGGAAGTTTAAGTGATTCCTCTTGAATGTGGACTTACTAGTCATTCTCTGGAGTGGAAAAGTCTGATGAAAAGGAAGATATCTTTTTTGAGCAAACACTGTGGGAAGGGTGTATAGAAGGACTGCACATCTCTGATCTACTCTGTAATAGGTGGTAAGGTCAAGGGCATAAGCAGACATTGCTCTGGTTTCGTCTGCATTGTCAGCACAGGGCACTGATAGCAGTGTAGTGGAACTTGAGACTGATAATAGCACTGAAAGTTGAGTTGGTCCTGAGAAATCTGATGACAAAACTACCCCATGGACCAGGAAGATCAGGACCAGTGTCCAATCCAAAAGTTGACTACTGACATCAACATCCAAGTATCTGTGCTAAAATCATCAACACTGACACAGCACAAGTGTCAAAAACATCAATGTCAAGGGCACAGCCAGTGCTGGGAAGCTCATCACTGACTCACATAGTGTTGACAAAGACATCATGATGGTCAGAATCAGTACAGACCCAAAATACTAGGATCAATGCTGACAGAGTCAAAGTTGGCATCCCCTGTGACTGGCACTAAAGACAGCAGTGCCAGTGAGGAAGTCAGGGAGCTCCTTGAAACAAGTGAAAAAAATCATTTTGGACTCCTATTCCCTTGCTCCATCTGTTGGAGACAGGGCGTCAGACTTTCTCCTTTGAGTCCTCAGCACGGCCACAGAAAAAAAACAGTTAATTAATTTTGAGCATGGCATATGAAGAAGGAGCTGTTGACATATGAGACCTTGAGGAAAGCTGACCAAGGCAGCTTTTCTGTCTGACCAAGAAACAAACAAAAAAATTCAGTTAAGTTCTTCAAAGCAACATTATGAGACAATCAGATTCCTGAGAAATATCAACCACTTTAACTCTTATTTTTTCCATGGGTTCCTCCATAACCTTATGCTTAGAGATAGTAACTGGTGAGGCACAGTTACTGGATTTCTGACATTAACCAAATCTGTGTTTTTCAGGAATGCTTCGTGAATCCAATACAAGAAGAAAGCTGTTGAGGGCAATCAGAAGTAGATGGTTCCGAAGAAGGTTTAGAATTGATTTGCTCCAGTAAATACAACTTTATGCAATATTTCTTGCTTTAAAGAATACACATGGTAAATTCTCTGTAGATCAAACACTTCTGAACATTATGCAGTTCCCCCTAAAACAGTACTCAAATGCATGTTGTGTCTTGGGAAGGAATCTTCCTCCTAGAGGCAACACTGGTAAAATGGCTTGTCTGTCATAATCAAAAGAACCAACAGAAGGAAAACAATTTTGACAAAAGGGAAGACTCAAATTTTTGGGGGAGGGACTTTCTTTCAACTTTTTTCAGGAACAGTTAGAGCACCAGAAAGCCTGAGGGGTTGGACCTGAAATTAAAAAAAAAAAGAGGATTCTGAAATCAAAACAATTTCAAATTTTACTTCTAAAAGGATCAAAAGGGCGAATGATAAAAAGAAGCTCCAATAGGAAAACATTCTGAAGGAAGTTATTCAGTTTTGAATTAAAAAGCTAAAAAAGCAGCTTGAGGCAACTTTCCATGACTGAACACAAAGCATGCCAATGAAGATCTGGAGAGGTTAGGTACTGTGGTGCATTATGAGATATGGGGAAGGTATCTGGCAACCTAGAAAGGTTTTACCTCCCAAGTGCTCCTAATGCCCTTGAGCCTTAGTCATGCATTCATGGCTGATGACCCTCCTCTTAGCATAGTTATCATTTACTAGGCCATGTACTGTAAGACCAGTTTATTCAAAGGCCAACAAATCCTCTGGTTTGCTCCACAGAAATCCACTTCTAGCTATTTCTGACAATGTAATATACACAGAAATCCACTTCTGTAGTGTCACTTGGCAGAGCTACACTACCTGGATAACTGACAATATGAAAAGGGGCAAATGAACAGGGCAGCACGTACACCTAGATGTATTTTTTTTTCTATACCAATGAAATCTAGACCTTCTGCTCTATAAAAACAAACTTTTACTATAATTTTAAAGTACATACACAAAACAAGAAAAAGACTGACATGGCAATGGACAAAGATCAGCTCACACAGCCGATACCACACCTGCTCCACTTAGTAAGTGAAAAAAGATTAATATCATAACACTGTGTAAGCATAGAAAGGAAAGGTAAGCAGACACACAGAAGCATATCTAGTGTAACCTATACAAAGCAGAATGAACTTAACTTACCTCATTCCAAAGTGCATCAATCACATACACAAACTGGAATATATTTACAAGGATCATGGCTGTTGAAACGCTTCCTCTAAGTTCTGACTCTTTTGATAACATTGCAAGGTTAATAAGCACCTGAATATAAAACAAATGAACAATCAGCATGAGAAGACACAAAAATACATCATGTATCTGTGAGCAGCAGTGGTGAGATACATGTACTTTATCACCAAGAACTGCTTATGACTAAAGCATACAATGCAACCACAGACAGGCTCCTCTTACCTCTTTGTACCAGACAATCACAATCTCTGTTGAAGGGCAGTCTATTCCTTGCATTGTGGGGTTACAGCAATTACAAGATATGGTTTCCAGTAATAAAATAACACCAGGCTCAACAGAGACAGTAATGAATACATCTGCTGATCCACAAATGCCAGACAGAACCTAGAATGAGTTGTGCTATATTAAAACTTACTTTAACTTGCCATGTCACTTTAGAAAATGCAAGTATGCAAGTTTATGTTGTCCCACAGGTGTTGGCTTCTACTGGAAAAATTACAATAGCAAGCAAACATAAGACTGCAACAGTTTTTAAGAAAAAAAAAATACTTTTGTGATCATTCTCAATAGATACTGCACAAACTGCTTACAATGAGTGAATGAACATACTTTAATATATATATATATATATATATATATATATATATATATATATACATACATATATATATATATATATATATATATATATATATATTTAATATGATACAGTCTGCCAAATTATCTTTTTAACTACTTTTAGTTTTAAAATAAAGGCAGGTTCAGCAACGTAAAAGCAAATAAGCTCCCCCCATGCATCTCGATATCCAAATATGCTAATGCTGAGATAGCAAAAAATCTCTGCCACTGTGCTAATGTCGATGGCTGTAATTCAATAAAACATGTCAAACAGAAGAATTCTGTTTCAAGAGCAGCTGGTATTATCTTACCGAAGGCACCCTTCCTGAATTATGCATTAACATACTTGCAAACAAAAAATAAGTTGATCACTCTGGCATTAAGGTTTAAACCCTATCTCTGCTTAACCAACCAAAGGCAAGTCCACATATGAATCAGAGGCATCCTAAGTAACATAAAGAGGGGATGTCCATGACAAGAAACACTCACTATATGTCTCCCACAGATACAATTCACAATGTTCAGATGGCATATGTTTATAATGTTTGAAGCACAGGCTCCAGTAACAACATCATACATACAATGTACCAGGCAGTGTGGCTTTATCAACAGATGTATACTCTAAGGAGCAATCACATTTGTAGCCCGATGCCTATGTACAGCAACACAACACATATCCTTATGATGTGTCAGTATTTAATGTTCACACATGAACTAAATAAAAACCCAGCTCTTTGGCTGTAGAATCAAATGTACTTCAAACTTTATTACAACACTGCAACAGTACTCCTGTCTATTAAAAAGGCCTTCAGATTTTTCAGATTTGAGATACACCTGTGTATGGACCTGTATTTCCAGGTCTAACATCAGGGTAAACATTTCCTTTCTGTATCTGTAAATAGGAGTACTCAATAATTCACAGAGCCAGGGTGCCAAGATAGCACTACTGGCTGGTCTCCTTTGAGGGGAGACACAGTCTCACTCCAAAAAAGAAAGTGTTCTTCTAGCAGATTCATGGTCCAATTTTCAACCGAATAGTTGCAGTGGGCTGCACAGTGGCCAATCGACATTTTACAATTATTTTCTACCATTTCATGAGTGTTTCACTACATTCTTTTATAAATTGTGGTTTCACCTGTATTTAATTTGATTTCTGTTGATGAAAAAAATTATGGGTTTACTGTTAGGATCTCATCTACTACCTGTCTATTTTCTCTCATCCCTGTGTTTGGACAAATATACATTTCCTGTCATTGCATGCGACAAAATCATATGCTAGGATAGGGCAAAGTGCTTAGTCCATACAGTACCCGGTCTGACTTGTATTCACTGAAACAGTAAAGCTTGTAAGACAGTAAACAGAAAACAAAACTTACAAGGCCATGCTCAGTTTACAAGTTATTTCACCCACAGCCACTGCAGCCACTTTCCAATGCAGGAGGGTAGCATGACCTGATATGCATTCTGTGCACCTACATCAACCTGGAATTTCTGCTCTCTAAAGATAATAACTTCTACTGCAATTCTAAACTGCATAAATGACTGCAGAAGGCCCTCCTGCATTTCAAATATTATGACTACTTATCTATCTGCTTTACCTGACTTCAAAGACTTTTGCATTAGGCAATTCATGAGAAGAATCCCAATCAGGAGGAAAAATAAAACTCCGGGAAACTACAGCCAGAGAATAGCCAAAAGTGGGAGTTCTAAAAGCTGGATCCTAACAATGAGGTGCCAAAGGAGGGCCAAATCCAAGAGTCAAAGAGAAGCAATAATTCTTGGTGTAAAAGATATGAACCAGTATCCAAATGTCTGCAACCAAGACATTTTAAAGGAAGAACTGGAAGCAAGCACACTTCTGGTAAAGCAGCCTTTGAAAGCAGTATTTGCCAGACTGGTGGGGTGGGGGCAGCCTTTCTCCTAATGGCAGGACACCATGCATTTAAGAATCCATGTGGTAAGGCTTTGCAAGGGTTTGCTTACATATTGCAAGCACCCTCCTCTCTGTTACAAAGGAGACAAAAAGCTGTTCTACTTTCTAAAGCCAAGCACCCTCTCAGGTAAAACTTGAGCTAACGGTGCATGTCCAGCATAAGAAAAGTACAGTTTTGTACCTACCATAAATGTAGATGTCCGATAGGTATGCATCTGCAGTCATAACATATGGGTTGTCCTGCCTCAGGCAGCCCTCGGTCGGCCGGATTCCAAAGTCTGGGTCTGGCCTCGGCTGATGTCGCACTTCACCCGACGTCATAGCTCCTGGGGTATAAAGGCATCAGCCGACGCCATTTTCCTCAGTGTTTCTTGCCCCAGATGTCAGGTGCCCTCTAGGAAGGCTAAATTTGGATAAACGTTGTAAATTCCAAACAGTAGCAAACAAAATATATATACATATATACATACAAACAAATACACCATAATAGATTCCCCCAGCTAGAGGGGTAAGCACCCTAGGAATACCACAGAGGGGAAGGAGGGTGGGTAATCCTGACTGCAGATGCATACCTATCGGACATCTACATTTATGGTAGGTACAAAACTGTACTATGTCCTTCAAGGATGCATCTGCAGTCATAACATATGGGTAGAATACCATAGCCAAACTGGGGGAGGAGGCACTAAGATAAAGATGGTGTAGTTAAGATCCCTTGTAAAACTGCAGTTGCAAAGCCTGCTCGGGATCTGGAGTATAAAGGAAGATTGTAATGCTTGGCAAATGTATGCACGGAGCTCCAAGTAGCAGCTTCTAAAATGTCTTTGGTAGCCACTCCTCGTAGGAAAGTTGTAGTGGTGGCTGTAGCCCTTGTGGAGTGAGGCCTGATATTTTCAGGAGTTGTCTTTCCATGAAAAGAGTAACAGAATCAAATGCAATTTCCTATCCATTTTGAAATTGTCTGTTTGGAAATTGCTTTCCTTGCACTCCTATTGCATATGCTACCAGAAGCTGGTCGGTTTTTCTGCTGGTCTTAGTTCTGTCCAGGTAGTAGCGCAGTTGTCTATGTACATCCAAGGTGTGTAGTAGCTTTTCCCCCCTGTTCTGTGGGTTAGGGAAGAACGTAGGTAAATGAATAGCTTGGTTCAAGGATACCCTGGATACCACCTTTGGCATGAAAGTAGGATTGGTTCTCAGAGACACTCTATCTTGGTGAAAGATAAGGAAAGGCTGTACTGCCATTAATGCCTGTAACTCGGATATCCTTCTTGCTGAAGTGATTGCTAGAAGGAAGGCAGTTTTCCAAGATAAGAACTGTAAGTCTGCTGATGCTGCTGGTTCAAAAGGGGGAAGTGTTAATTTTTCCAGTACAAAATTGAGATCCCATGCAGGCAGAGGTGGTTTCCTTGGAGGTTTTACATTTTTGATCCCTCTTAGAAATTGCCTGAGAAGAGGTTGAGAGAAGATAGGAGGATCCATGTTGTACTCTGCTGAAATCGCTGAAGCATGAATCTTAATGGACGAATAGGACAGGCCATTGTGGAACAGTTCTGCTAAGTATTCTAGGATGTGTGCTAGGTTTGCAAGCATGACATCTGTTCCCTTTGATGCACTCCAAATGAGGAATCTCTTCCATTTGGCTGAGTATGTTTTCCTTGTGGAGGGTCTGCGAGCCTCCAGGATAATGTCCTTGACCCTCTGAGATAAAACAGGTTGGTTTTGTTTTATGCAATTTTCCAGGCAGTTAGTTGCAGGGTTTTCAAGTTTGGATGCAGGGTCTTGTAGTTGTTCTGTGTTAGAAGTAAAGGCCATAGAGGTAGAGGCCATGGGTTCGTTCGAGACATGCTTCTCAGTAGCGGGTACCAATGCTGCCTTGGCCAGTCTGGAGCTATCAGAATTACCTTTGGCTGTTCCTCCCTGATCTTCAGTAGAACTTTGTACATCAATGGGAGAGGTGGAAAGGCATAAACTGTCAGGGCCTTCCAGCTGAAAGAAAGGGAATCCACCCTCCAGGCTTGTGGGTGGTATTCTCTTGAGCAGAATTTCTTCAGTTGGTGGTTGAGTGGGGAGGCGAACAGGTCTATCTCTGGCATTCCCCATTTCTTTGTTATGGTTTTGAAGATATCTGGATGCAGCATCCATTCGTGAGCATCCGTGGTAGTTCTGCTTAATTTGTCTGCTAGTGAATTCTCTTTTCCTGGTACGAATCTGGCCTGCAGTTGAATGTTGAGATTCAGGCCTAGGTTCCACAGATCCATTGCCATCCGGCATAGAGGGTAGGAATGCGTGCCTCCCTGTTTGTTGATGTACCACATGACTGTGGTATTGTCCGTCCTTATCAGCAGGTGTCCTTGCTGGAGGAATGATTTGAATGCCTCTATTGCATGTTTCACTGCCAGCATCTCCTTTAGATTTATGTGTAGTTTCAGCTGGTCTTGGGACCATAGGCCTTGGATACACTTGTCTTCCATGTGTGCGCCCCAGCCTAGGTCTGAGGCGTCCGTGGTGATGGTCTGCCTTGGTTGTGGTTTGTGGAAAGGCAACCCTCTGTTGGTCTGGCAGGCCTGAGCCCACCACAGGAATTCTTTTTTCAGGCATGGAATGATTGGTATCATGGTTTCTAGACTGTGTCTGTGTTGAGACCATACATTTCTTAGGTACCATTGTAATTTTCTCATATGCAGTCTGGCATGTGGGATCAAGATTATGCAAGATGCCATGTAACCCAGGGCCTGCAGGACTCTCCTTGCAGTAAGCTGAGTTTGTCTTGTCAATGCCGTGAAGTAGACTGGAAGTTGTTTTTGTTTTTCTTCTGTGAGAAAAGCCATCTGAGTTATTGTGTCCAGTTCTGCACCCAAAAATGTTATCCTTTAGGATGGCACTAGTCTTGACTTCTGTATGTTGACTGTGTATCCCAAGGCTTGCAGCAGTTGTACGATATAGGCCAAATCCTTTATTATTTTTGTCTTGTTGTCCGCTTGTATTAGGCAGTCGTCCAGGTATGGGTAGATTTGAATTCCCTGAAGCCTGCAATGTGCAATTACTGATGCCAGGCATTTCGTGAATACTCTGGGCGCAGTAGATAAGCCAAAGGGCAATGCTGAGAATTGATAATGCTCTGATCCTGCAAGAAATCTGAGGTGTCTTCTGCAATCTGGTCGTATAGGGACGTGCAGGTATGCCTCCTTGAGATCTAGAGTCACCAGCCAAGACTCCTTGCCCAACATGGGAAGAAGTTGCTGTAGGGTCAGCATCTTGAATTTTGGTACAATGAGATAAGTGTTCAGTGCGGACAAGTCGAGAATAGGCCTCCATTGAGTTTCTTTTCTTGGTACAAGGAATAGTCTGGAGTAAAATCCTTGGCCTTGTTCCATAGATGGTACCTTTTCTATTGCTCTCATCCGTCGTAAGTTGATGATTTGTTTTAGAGCCTCTGACTTCTGGCTTGGCGGAAGGTTTGGCATTCCTCTCTTTTTTGGTAAAGTGTGGAAGTGAAACCTGTAGCCTTTGTCTATTGTTTGCAAAGTCCATTTGTCTTCTGTAATGCAATGCCAGTTTTTTTAAAATAAAGCTAACTTTCCGCCCAAGGGTGCTTCCAATTGTTCCCTGGTAGGCGGAATCAGAGCCAAGTCATTGTGTCTGTCCAGTGGAAGTGGTTGCAGTCGCAGCTGTAGAGGCACTCCTCTGGTTGTCAGGTTGCCACTGACGGCCCCTGTAGGCACCCCTTGATTGTCCTCTGCCTCTTGGGTGTCTATTTCTGCCTCTCTGTGCTCTGGAGGTGTCTGGAAAGGACCAATTCTTTGAAGGCCAATTTCTGCTGAACCTCGGAGGTTGGACCTGCAGAAAATCCTTGACTGTTTGCACGGATTTTGCTTTTTCTTCCACTTTCTTTAGAATCTCCTGTGCAGGGGAGCCAAATAAACTTTGTTTCTCCATAGGGGCATCTAGGAGTTTAGACTTAACATGGTCTGGCAAGGATTGCTCTTTTAGCCAGGCATACCTTCGAATCACTGCTCCAGTCATAGCTGATCTAAATGAAGCCTCCAGTGCATCATAGCCACATTTTAAAAAATGATTACTGACCTGCTGAGAATTGTGTACCAACTCCTGAAGGGACTTACGGTCTAAAGGTTCAGGAGAGGAAAGCTTTTTATTCAGCTGATCTAACAAGAATTCCTGGTACTGTATCATGTGAAATTGACAGTTTAAAGCCCTGGCAGAAAGAGTAGCAGATGTATAAACCGTTTTACCCCATCTCTCTAATGCTCTTGATTCTCTTTCAGAGGGTAGGGGTTTTGGCAGAGGCAGCTGCAACACCCTTAGGGCCCTGAGAAATGGGTTCTGGGTCTGCAGCGTGGGCCTTGTACAAGTGGAAGTGAGAATCTGGGACCCTGTAATATCTGTCAGGTTTGGCAGGGGCCGGGGGAAGAGAATCAGGGGCTGAACTGGCATCATTGTATGCATCATCAACAACTGACAGTACAGGTGGTATGGCTAAAGGCCTATGCTGTGGTAAGTGTAAAAAAGTCCTTAGCCTTTTCCTAGAATCAGAAAAATCCTGACCCTGCCATTGGAAATGTTCCCTCATTGAATGTAGAGTTTCCCCAAATGAAAATTCTTCTGGGGGGGGGGGGCAGAAGGAATGGAGTCTTCTGCATCAGAATCCTCATAAGGTGAGTATGGCCCTTCCTGATGGTCTGATAAATCAGATCCATCCGAGGAGTAGTCAGAGCAGAGAGGTTCAGGGGGTTCAGTCCTAGGCCTTTTTTCAGGAGGGGGTTGTGAGGCCATGTCTGGGTGAGGTTGGGATCCCCTGATCAAAGAAATAAGGTCCTCAGCAAGGCTGAGAATCTGAGAACTGGAGGAAGGTCTGTGAGGGGGAGCTTTTGTAGGTAAGGCCTTGGAAAGTTTAGCTGCTTTAGCCCTGGAGAAGGCCTTAATAGACATAGAAGCAGGGGGTCTAGCTGCCCCACGTGCAGGAGTAGAAATGTCCAACGGAATGGTGTCGGACAATTCTTGTGTGCCTGCTTCTTCGGTAGGAATTTCTGTAGCCGACTCAGCCGGGGCCTCTGTGGCCTCGGTTGTCGGAGGCATGCTAGCGGCCGAAGGAAGAACCGAGGACTCTGTTTCAGCCGAAACCGAGACACTCGCGGTAGGCCTAACCGTGGTTTCAGCCGAAACCGTGGGCCGCGAGTGTCGGTCCTTTTCCTTGCGTTTTTTAGCTAAATGTGTAGTCGGAGTCTCCGACGGCATTTTATATGCAAAGGCGGGACCAAAAAACTCTTCTGCAAACTCCGACCGACGTCTAAGTGTCCGTCGGTTGAAGGAAGCACAGGCTAAACAAGCTGATACGTCGTGGTCTGGGCCTAAGCAAGGGAGGCAGTAAGAGTGGAAATCCTTATGAGGTATTTGTTTCCAACAAGTTAAACAATTATTTACTTTGTCTGACATTGGCTGAGGCAAGAAAGAGTCCCCAACGGGGTACTTAGCTTTTTTAGAAGTCTTCGGTAGCTGAAATCTCTGGATCTGACCGACCGGCACTTGCGAACAGCTTCTGCTTCGGGCACCGCGTGGCAAGAAAGACTGGGGAAAATGGCGTCGGCTGATGCCTTTATACCCCAGGAGCTATGATGTCGGGTGAAGTGCGACATCAGCCGAGGCCAGACCCAGACTTTGGAATCCGGCCGACCGAGGGCTGCCTGAGGCAGGACAACCCATATGTTATGACTGCAGATGCATCCTTGAAGGACATTAACTCTTTCCATGTTTTCCCTGGAAAATAAACAGGGAGACAAAGTGCTTTAAGGACAATTCTCCCACCACTTTTAGGAGGATGTGTGCATTAGTCCTAACAGATACCTGCTTCTTATGAAAACACAGATATGGTTCCCTTCAAATAACAGTCTGAACTCAACAGATCGCTTGAACAAAGTTGTTGGCTATAAAGTACTTCAGTTCAAACCTGTTGATTTGGTTGCCTTGATGATGTTTGAGCCTGTCAATCATGAACTTAAAGTCTATATGCAGACCTGACTATAGTTAATTGTGCATTAGATTTGTTCATCTGGGTTGTTGCATTGTTCTGTACCACGGCTTTCCTACATAGATCTCGCTCACATGCAATAAATCCAGAACTCCACTGCAAATATTTTGACAGGATCATCTTAATTTTTAGTTATAATGCCCACTCTTGCAATACTCAAGACAGCTGCTTCTTGATCCGCATTCAAAATTCTTTTGATTTTTTTGATTTTCAAATCCCTATATAATCAGGGTCCAGTGAGGACAATGACCTCAAGTAAGATGCTGCTAGCTGTTCTCAGAACTAGAAAAGAGACCTTCGGCTGGCGTCCCTTTGCATGCATTACTTAAGTTCTCTGGAACAGGCTACCTTTTCTGATTCTAGACAGTGACTCTAAGGCTTCAATTAGTAGGTCCCTCAGACTGTATTTACGCAGATGTGACAAACCCCCTGCTGAAATTTCAATGCTGCTTTTACTGGTAATTTTTACTGTAGTTTACTGTCCCGTTAAACATCTTTCCATTTACTGTTCCCAATAAACATTTGTTTTATTGCGGAACTATTTTTTTCAAGCTAAGTGTTAAGGAAATAAGTGCTTTAATAAAATAAATGAAATTAAGTGAAGTAGATGAGCTACTTAAGTTTGGGCAAATAATGCAGAACGTTTCAGGAACTATTTAACCAACAAGCATAGGGCAAGCTATGCCATGGATAGAGATGGTACAGATAATGTCCTTATCCATGACAAAAATGACATCCTAAGTTAACACATGCATGTGATACAGTCTTCTTCAAGTGAGAATGACCTAAGGCAACAGTGAATACCTGTACATGCAAATGGAGAAGCTCGTCCACCATGCAGAATATATCTGATGAGTGGATCATTTCCAGATGGCTTCAAAATACCTCTGAAGCTCCATCCAGTCTGTCAAGAATAAGTCCTTTACACTAGTAACCATTAGTTTGAGCAGCTTCTCATCCTTTATTTGGTGGTGGGGGGGAGGGGTTGGTTAGGATGGAACTTCTTAGCTCACAGTGTCATAGTTTATGGAACTACAGGGACCTGTAGGATTGAAACTACAGCCTATTTGACTGCTATGAGGAATGAAGAAACTACTGCTCGCTCTGAATTTTGTAACAAGTCAAAAAATCAGAGGGAAATGGGGAAAACAGTACAGGAATCTTCTTTGCCACAGGATAGAGAAGACATCTACCATCACATTCCACTTGCCCTAACAGGCAGGGCAGGAAATGTGAAGGTCTCATTCCTGAGTGTCAAATAGGTCAGTTTCTTTCAACAGCCTTAGCAGATAGGGCTTCCTAAATCATCAGCTACAGCAGAGGTCTGGAGTTGTGGCTCAGAGATTCCAGTAGCACAGTCACTTCTCCTGGAGTGTGATCTGCCATAAGCAAGATTTGTCTGTGTCAGCTGCCAGACATGACTCACTTCTCTGCAAGGAGGATAAAGCTGCTGGCCTGTTTACAAATCACATCAAAGACTGGTTTTATTGAGAAGTTCTGGTCTTAGTGTTTTTGCCCTTCAAGCTCTGCAAAGAAAGCCATCATCAGCTCCTGCTGGCTAACATGCAGCACTCTCTTCCTGGGGAAGGGATGCATTCCCTGTGGACCACAAAGAAACCAAGGCATGCTTCCCACTGCACTTACAAAGCATGCATAGTCTGGATCTGCAATGGCTTCTAATGCCAGAAGGGAAGTCCAACCATAAGACAAGAGGGTGGGCTACCTCTCCAAAGCCTTGTGATAAGGGACTGATGCCAGTAGCACGTCAGTGACCATGTAGGAACTCTGCAGCTACTGACATCTCACTTTGTACTGCAGAACCTATATCCTCAGGTGTGAAATGAATGCTAAAGATCATGGCCACTATTAAGCCTATAAGCACAGGGCTGTCCATGCCTGGACTTATTACTGCATCCTTACTCACAAGGCAGAAGACATGACCTGCACGACTCTTCAGTGCCTGTCTGTCTTGCCCACAAGAGAGTGTCCAAGTTCTGTCATAATGACGACAATCTTCTGAGATGGGTTCAGAGAAGACTTCTCCCAAGTTACACAGCCCATCAGCCCAAATCCACAGCACTGTTTAATCAAAGGACACTGTGAAGAAGTACTACAATTTGTCCACCAGAAGCTAGTCATACAGGTCGAGGAAACATCCAGAGTTCTATCTTCTACAAGGGATCTTCCAACAATGCATGTACCCTGATAAACGCATTGGGTCCAGATAGACCAAACAGTATCTCTTTTTGCTGAAAGTAGTGCCCATCTAGTGCAAATGGGCTCTAGACAATATCATGCCAAACAACAACTATCATGTCCAGTGATGCTGTCCTGGGTCTCCAAAATGACCCCCTGGCAGTCACTATCCAGAACCAGCTGTACAAGACATGCTGAATAAATTTACAAAAGTGCAGGATGCGGCAGAAATCTCCTATCCACTTTTGAATAAACAACAGTAAACCCCCTGACCTAGTCCCAATGGCAGGACAGTCACAGAGGCTCCTCTGAGCACTGATATGGCCTTTCCCAAGAGCTTTTCAGAGACAGCTTGGTCTCTGAACACAGCTCTTCTCAAGGATAATGTAACAGTCCTGGGTACAAATATCCATGACCACATGGACAATCCACCAATCTTGGTGATGGCTCTTTAACCTGGACTGAACTCAGCTACCCCCATCATGGGCAACCTTGAATACTTGTCAGCACTGTAATATGGGTGCGATGGGGGCACCCTCCTAGGTAGCTCAGTCAAGAAAGTTGGAAAGTACAAGACCACCTGACACTTGGGTACACTTTTTCCCCCAAGACATGTGGCTTCTTCTTCCTAGAAAACTATGCAAAGATCTGAAAAAATGAAAACCATGGGTATATTACAGAGACCCTTAACTGTGGTCAGCAAATGTCTTCTCCTAATGACCTTGAGTAACTCTTGGAAGGCCTACCAAAAGAAAAAAAAGGTCTCCCAGAAGGGGTATTAAGAATGGCGTGGAAGAGGTTATCATTAAAAGAGGTTAGACTCATCCATGCCACAATGCCTGCTTTCAAGAAGAAATATTGGGCTATAAAATGAATGCATCAAGGCTTCTGCATTTAATAACTCTTTCTCTAAAGATTTGGTACAGATAACCACAGGGACGCCTAGCCAAGGTAAGAACATCAGTACTGCATTGCTACTTGTACCTTCTGGTGATGGCAGGAAGATGCAGGACATTCTGCATACTCCCATCATTGCTGCCAATGAAAAAATATTATATCAGTGCCACTCTAAGCAATACTGCAGGGGAAGATGTCAGCATCATGGACATTCCTCTCTTATCATATTTATTTATTTGTCATTTATTAACCGGGTTAGTCCAACTGAGCCATGTAGCCCATTTTCAGTGCAGACCCGAGGAGAAAAGCTCCAGGATATATAATTAACATAAGCATCACAATACTAGAAAATTCAATTACCCTACCGTTAACTGGAAAAACTACTCAAGTACAAACTCCCAGGTCCAGTGCTTCCTAGAATTTATCAACTCAAATGCCCTGGATCAGCTGGTAAACTCCCCTACCAGAGGTGAAAACATATTGGACCTGGTCATCACCAACATGGGTGACAGGTGTTCCACATCAGAGGTCAACCTGTCACTGGTTACATCAGACCATAAACTAATCACTCTGGATGTCCACACCACACTACCTCCCCCCAACCAAGGAAACCACAGTGAAAAGCTTTTCTGTAGCAAACTTCACCTTACGTAAGACAGAGGTGGTAAGTTTCACAGCCCCCACGCTAAAGGATAACAATGTCCAAGATGCAGGAACTTTTACAAATGCACTCTATGAGCACCTACAAGGATGCATGGATCGTGCCATCCCTAGCAAAACCAAGACTCAATCCCCTAAGAGAAGGAAACCAGTCTGGTGAATCCCTGCCATAAACAGGCTATATAATAGAAGGAGGAAACTAGTTCAGAAAAAAAGCAAATCCCAAGAAGGAAAGACATCCCTGATCAGTATCAGTAAGAAACTAAGGTCCCTCATAAAATCATCCAAGGCTAACTTCAAAAGAAAAATAGCGAAGGGTTTGAAAGATAAACACAAAGCCTTCTTTAGCTATGTCAAGAATCTAAGTGGCAACTTACAGATATGCTCTGAGCTAGTGCAAAATAGCACTAAATATACTGAACCTACTGATATTGCCAATATCCTGGCAGATAGATTCAGTGCAAACTTCACCCCCCTCTCACCCCAAAAGGGCCCACAACAATACCGGAAAAGTGTAGTGTCCCAGAAATCACAGACGCACAGGTGAAAACAGCCCTTTCAAAAGCCAAAAGCACAGCATTAATGGGGCCAGATGGTGTCCCAGGCTGCGTCTTGTATGAACTACAGAACAAACTAACCCCCCACCTAAACACACTGTTCAACCTCAGCCTCTCCACAGACTACGTGCCCATAGAATGGCGCACAGCAACGGTTATTCCGCTCCACAAAGGACAACTGACCCTGGTAACTATTGCCCTATAAGCCTGACTAGCCTGGTCTGCAAGGCTATGGAGCGCATCATCATGGAACTCATTAACAAAGACATTGGGAACCTCCAAACACTTGACTCGACCAGTTTGGCTTTGTTAAGGGCAGATCATGCCTACTAAACCTGGTTGACTTCTTCGAGATAGTCACCAAGGCCACAGATGAGGGGAAGATGGTTCACACAGCCTACCTTAACCTCGCCAAGGCTTTTGACACCATTCCCCACTCGGGAATTATATAAAAACTCACCAGCCTGAACATAAACCCCTACGTCACAAAATGGGTTACCAACTGGCTTACAGACAGAACTCACATGGTAAGAATAGCGGGCTCCAGGTCCGACTCTAAACCAGTCACAAGTGGTGTCCCACAAGGCTTGGTCCTGGGACCCTTACTGTTCAGCATATACTTCTCAGAAGTACAGGCAAACACAGGAGGACTATGGCTAATCAAGTTTGCCGATGACTGCAGACTGGGAGCCATAACAGACTCTCCGGCTGGCACGGACATTCTTCAAAAGGGCCTTACTGAGACAGACACCTGGTGTCAAAGTCATTGTCTCAAGCTAAATGCCAAAAAATGCATAGTCATCCCATTTGGGAACAACGAAACACCCATGAATTACCACACAGGTGGCAGCCCCCTTAATACAGAAGAGGTAATAAGAGATCTGGGGACCCAGGTAAATAGTAATCTCTCCTTTGAAAATCATATTGTCAAAGTAGTTAGGAAATCCTTCTATGTAGCCCATCTAATTACTAAAGGGTTTGAATCTAGAAATAAAGAGGTTACAGTGCTCCTCTACTCGTCACTCATCAGACCCATCATAGAGTACAATGCCCCATTTGGGATGTACCTCACAAGACATTTCCAACAGCTGGAAAGACCACAAAAGTACCTCACCAAGAGGATTACTGGCCTCAAACATATGTCCTATGCAGCCCGACTGGAAAACCCCCGGCTGTACTCAGTTGCATATCGCTTACTCAGAGGTGACTTCTGCCTGACTTACAAAGCCATGTCCAACTCAGAATTGATGGACATGCTCCACCTAAAGAAATCCAAGTCACTGCGAGCCACTCGCTCTAGTGAGCTAAACCTAGCCACAACAATAAATAGAACATGCTGGAGGGATAGATTCCTGTCACAGAGACTCCCCATGCTTTGGAATAAAATTCCTAACTACATTAGGCAGAGCCCCTCACTAACACTCTTCAAGAGAAACCTTGACGAGTGGATGGGTAACAGAAAATACACCCCTGGGATCACTTCAATGGCTTTTCTTGACAGAGGCTCAGTTAATTAATCAATGGAGCAGTGAAAGCTGACACACTCTGGCTAGGCTTATAAATGCCCTCGGGCAGATAGCCTAGTACCTACCTATGAACCTATAGGAAATTAACAATGCAATGTAAGAAAAAAATGAGATAACACACCAACATAAGGTATACATCCAGTGAAGAAATGCGTGGCTGAAAGCTGGAGTACAAAATTCAAGGGTAAGTAAATGCAAATAAAGTTTACAACTCATACGAACAACATGTTCAAACCCATAAAAATAAAATGTACAGTGTGAGGAAACAGAAACAATATGAGCATATTCTTTACATGGAAGCATAATACTGAATATTAGATTTCTGACAGACTGAAACAACAAGTTCTGAAAAGTACAAGTGATGGGGAAGAAGATGAAGTGGTAACAAGAGTTCATGGAGGATTATGGCAAGGAAAGGATTTTGAGTTCAGGAAGTACTTTTTGACATCAAATTTGATGCAGATGGTACTATTAATGTTACGAATGTTACTGGGTAGCCTTTTCCAAGCTTGGGACGCTGAATTTCTATAAAGGAGTTTGCCAATATTTTTGTTTGGTTTGTAGATATCTAGAAGGTTCTGGTCAGAGCGAAGTGAACAAGCTGGGATATAAGGGGATACTACGGAAGAAAGAGAGGGACAGGAGATGAGATTACTTAGTAGGGAGTGTGCGAGCTGTAGCTGGGAAAGAAGCAGGAGCTGGGGGGGGGGGGTTCAAGCCACTGAAATTGTTTTAGGGCAAGGCAATGATGTGATTTGTATGGTTGCTTACAGGCGAATCTGGGGATATTGTTACAGGTTTGTTCAAGTTTGATTAGTAGTGATGACTGGAGATGGGTAGGATAGGAGAGGCGTAGAGAGGGCAAGGAAGGAGGTAGGCTTGAGATAGAGTGGGTTTGGAATTGGGAGCTAGGAATTTTTTATTTCTATAGAGAAGACCCAACTTTTGTTTATTATTTTTTTTTTTTTGATAGTGTTGTATATGGATGTTGAATTTTATATGGTAATCGATTATAAAAAAAGATAAGAAGGTGTTGGTCACACCTGGACAGCACCACCAGGACCAGAATGATGTGCAAGTGGCAAAAGCAAACAGTATGCTGGTGTGTTTTCTCATTGGGATACACATAAGGAGCAAAGAGGCAATGCTGTATTTTTTTTTTGTTTTTTTATAATTCTGGAGGATAAACACACAGGGACTTCATTCTGAAAAAAAGTCCAGAATGAAAGCAACAGGATAATGTGCAAAATGGAGAGGAAAATTCCATGACCAAAGACTACAGGAGTTAAATGTCTTCTCAGACGGGACAGCCCTGAATTCCTGAATTTTACAAAATTTGGGAGGAGAACAAATAATGTCTATCCAGACACAAGCAGCATGTTTTATAATAATTAATACCACCATGGAGTATTCAGCAATCCATGACAAAGGCCAACTTAATCTTTATGAAAAATAAGGTAAACCCTGCACATTCTAAGATTTTAGACCAATATCATTACTAAATGAAAACTCTGGAAGTATAGCAAACACTTTAAACAATAAAATCTCCCCATATACAGCACATCCCTCAGTATGGGTTTTGTCCAGGTCACATGTTTTTTTAATCCAAACAACTGTTCAAATAAAATCTACTATGACAAGTAGCCAAAGGAAGCATATTATTTTTTATCCATGGAGGATCAACCACTATGACCAGGGCGTGGGTGGGATGGGGGTGGGTTCCAAAGCTAAAAAGGTCAAGAGTGATGCACATCACCCCCTCCCCCTTCAAGATGTTGGCAGAGAACTCAGCTATATCACTGGAAAAAGCAAGAAGCAAGGTACAAGTGGGAACAAAACTCTCCACAGGGGATACACGACCATCAATCTTTTCTAATATCCATGGACTCAGATGGAAGAGGAAAAGGTCATTACAAGTTCTAGAAGCGGACAGGATGTCTTCAGAATAGACCACCCTAAGAAATCAGTCTTGAAACTTACCTGCAAACACTCCCAGTCACCCACGAGAGAGTAGATGGATGCCCTTCGGAGGCCATCCACACAGTCCCATTCACCAGAAAGGAAACAATATTATGGACCCACCCTGGTCAACTCAAAGGAGTCCTGCCTTCAGAGAAATTTTTTGTAAGAGATTGCATTGCACAAGTTAAGAGGGGGCCCAATATTCTGAAGAGCATCCCCCTGCTTCAGGAAGAATCCTAAGCAAGCATCATCTACTACAAATAATAATTTTATCTTCATTCTTCGATTAAACAATTAATTTCAACAGTTTTCACAGTCATCTTGATAACATATTCTTATTCTGATGTTATGAAGATGCATTATTTCTATAAAGCATTCTCCTTTCTAAACATTGTACAGTCTCATGAAGTTCATAACTATAGGTGCACATCACATCATATTTCATTAATCTTTGCTATTAGTAAACAAATGGATATATGTTAACAAAAGTCATTTTTATTACTCTATACCTTCATTATTCTTCATTTAGTTAACTGTATGCACATTTATGAAGAGTATCTCATAATTTCTAGCTGTTCTTTTCTTTACTGACAGAACTCATCACATTTTGATGCTTATATATGACAGATGCTTCTATCCAACAAGCCCTCTGTCGGAGTTTATGTAATCATGTTTGAACTGTAGGTAAGCTGACACTAGCTCCTGCACAAAGTACAGTTTTGTACCTACCATAAATGTAGATGTCCGATAGATATGCAACTGCAGTCATAACATTTGGGTTGTCCTGCCTCAGGCAGCCCTCGGTCGGCCGGATTCTAAAGTCTGGGTCCGGCGTCGGCTGGTGTCGCCTCCTCTCCGACGTCAGAACGGCTGGAGTATAAAGGCATCGGCCGATGCCATCTTCCTCAGTGTTTCTTGCCCCAGATGCCAGGTGCCCTCCTAGGAAGGCTAAATTTGGTGAATGGATAAAGAATTCCAGACATGCACAACAGTAATAAACAGATACACCATAGAGATACCCTCAGCTAATAGGAATAGGGGTAGTGGACCCAAAAAGAAGGTTGCAGAGGAGTAGGAGGGTGGGAGAATCCGACTGCAGTTGCATATCTATCGGACATCTACATTTATGGTAGGTACAAAACTGTACTATGTCCTTCAAGAATGCAACTGCAGTCATAACATATGGGTTGAATACCATAGCCAAGCTGGGGGTGGTTGGAACTAAGAAAGTGATGGTGTAGCTAAAATGCCCTGCAGGACGAAGCAAAGCCTGCTCGGGATCTGGAGTATAAAGGCAGGTTGTAGTGCTTGGTAAATGTATGCACGGAGCTCCATGTAGCAGCCTCTAGAATGTCCTTTGTAGCCACTCCTCTTAGGAAAGTTGTGGATATGGCTATAGCTCTGGTGGAGTGTGGCTTAATATTGGCTGGCACACCTTTTCCATGAAAGGAATAGCAGAATCTGATGCAGTGTCCAATCCATTTGGAAATTGTTTGTTTGGAGAGTGCTTTTCCTTGTACTCCAGCAGCATAGGCTACAAGCAGTTGGTCAGACTTTCTGGTGGCCTTAGTTCTGTCCAAGTAGTAGCGTAGTTACCTGTGTATGTCCAAAGTATGCAGCAGTGCTTCCCCCCTGTTTTGAGGATTGGGGAAGAAAGTAGGCAGGTGAATGGCTTGATTTAGAGACACCCTGGAAATTACTTTTGGCATGAATGAAGGATTGGTTCTTAGGGAGACTCTGTCCTGATGAAAAATGAGAAAAGGAGGTACTGCCATGAGTGCCTGTATCTCCGAGACTCTTCTTGCTGATGTGATTGCCAATAGGAAAACCGTTTTCCATGAGAGAAATTGCATTTCTGAAGTTGCTGCTGGTTCAAAGGGAGGAAGAGTTAATTTTTCCAAGACGAAGTTGAGGTCCCATGCAGGTACTGGCGGTTTCCTGGGAGGTTTGATATTCGTTATCCCCCTTAGGAACTGTCTTAGCAAAGGATGTGAAAACACAGGTGGATCACAATTGTATTTTGCTGAGATTGTTGAGGCATGAATCTTTATGGAAGAATATGAGAGACCAGTATGAAACATTTCTGCCAAGTATTCCAATATCTGAGGTATACTCAATACTGTTGTATCCTAACCCCTGTTAGCATTCCAGATGATGAATCTCTTCCACTTGGCTGAATAGGTTTTTCTGGTGGAAGGTCTGTGTGCTTCCAGTAAGATCTCTTGAACTTCTTTGGAAAGAGAGATATCGGAAGGAGTTATGGTAATCTCCAGGCTGTCAGATGCAATGTTTTCAGGTTTTGATGAACCATCCTGTAATTGTGTTGTGTTAGAAGCAGAGGCCACGGTTTGGTCCGAGGTATGCTCAACAGCAATGGGTACCAGTGCTGCCTTGGCCAGTCTGGAGCTATCAAAATGCCTGTTGGTTGTTCTGCTTTGATCTTCAGTATCACCTTGGTCAGCAGTGGTATAGGAGGGAATGCATAAATTGTTAGGGACTTCCAGCTGAAGGAGAGAGCATCCGTTTTCCAGGCTAGAGGATGGTGGGTCCTTGTACAGAACTTTTCCAGGTGATGATTCATGTGAGAAGCAAAAAGATCTATGTCCGGTCTTCCCCATGTCCTTGTTATTTGTGAGAAAATGTGAGGATGCAGCATCCATTCGTGTGGATCCAATAAATTTCTGCTCAGCTTGTCCGCCAGTACATTGTCCTTGCCTGGCACAAACTGGGATTGCAGATGTATCTTCAGACTTAGGGATTTTTCCCAGAGAATCATTGTTAGTCTGCAGAGGGGATAAGAATGAGTGCCTCCCTGCTTGTTTATGTACCACATAACAGTGGTGTTGTCTGTCCTTATTAGCAAATGTCCTTGTTGAAGTGATTTTTCGAAAGTCTCGATTGCATGTATCACTGCCAACATCTCTTTTTGGTTTATGTGCAGATGCCTTTCCCTTGGTGTCCATTGACCTTGTATGCATCTGCCCTCCATGTGCGCCCCCCATCCATGGTCTGAGGCGTCTGCTCTAATCATTTGACCTGCTTGAGGTTTGTTGAAAGACATGCCTTTGTTTAACTGACTTGCTTGAGCCCACCACAAAAATTCTCTTTGCAGACATGGAATGAGTGGGATTACGTCCTCTAGGATTTGTCTGTGTTGGGACCATAAGCTTTTTAAGTACCACTGCAGCTTTCTCATATGAAGTCTTGCCAAAGGTATCAGAAGAATGCAAGATGCCATGAACCCCAGGGCCTGCAGGATTTTCCTTGCAGTCAGCTGGGAGAGCTTTGCTAGGCCTTTGAAGTACTCTGGTAACGGCTGTTGTTTTTCCTCTGTGAGATATGCCATCTGTGTTTTTGTGTCCAGTTTGGCTCCTAGGAAAATAATCTGTTGGGATGGCAGAAGTCTTGATTTCTGAATGTTGACTGTGTATCCCAAGGCCTGTAGTAATTGAATGACATAGTCCAAGTTTGCTATCAAGGTTTGCTTGTTGTCTGCTTGTATGAGGCAGTCGTCCAGGTAGGGGTATAATTGAATCCCCTGGAGTCTGCAGTGTGCCACTACTGATGCCAGGCATTTCGTGAACACTCTGGGCGCAGTAGATAAGCCAAACGGCAATGCTGAGAATTGATAATGCTCTGTCCCTGCAAGAAATCTGAGGTATCTTCTGCAGCTTTGTCTGATTGGGACATACAGGCATGCCTCCTTGAGGTCCAGAGTGACCAGCCAAGACCCCTTGCCCAGCATGGGAAGGAGTTGCTGCAACGTCAGCATTTTGAACTTTGGCACAATGAGGTAAGTATTTAGAGTAGACAAGTCCAGTATATGTCTCCATTTCTTTTCCTTTCTTGGAACAAGGAACAGTCTTGAATAAAATCCCTGGCCTTGTTCCTGTGGAGGGACCTTTTCTATTGCTTTTATATGTAACAGCTTTGAAACTTGAATGAGTGCCTCTGCCCGTTGATGAAGTGGCAGGTTTGGCATGCCTTGTCTTATTGGTAAAGTATGGAAGTGGAATCTGTAACCTTTGTCTATTAAATCCAGAATCCAGTTGTCCTTGATTAAGATATGCCAGTTTTTTGAGAATAAGGATAATTTTCCGCCCAAAGGTGCTTCTCTTTGAGCCTTTGTAGATGGTATGAAAGTCAAGTCATTGTGGTTGTCCTTGTGGTGCAGCTGGACTGCCTGCGCCACTTCTTTGATTTGGTGGTTGCCATTGGCGGCCCCTGTAGGAGCCTCGGTATTGCCCTCTACCTTGGGCACGCCTGTTTTTTCCCCTTTGAAACTTGTCAGTGTCTGGAAAGAACCAATTCTTTGAAGGCCAATTCCTGCTGAATCTGGGAGGCTGAACCTGGAGGAAATCTTTGACTGTCTGAACTGATTTAGCTTTTTCCTCGATGGACTTCAACACATCTTGTGCATTAGCACCAAAAAGCTTCTGTTTTTCCAGAGGTGCATCAAGTAATTTTACTTTAACATGGTCTGGCAGTGGCTGTTCTTTTAACCAAGCATGTCTACGTATAACAGCCCCAGTCATAGCTGCCCTACATGAAGCCTCCAATGCATCATAACCACACTGAAGAAAATGACTGCTAACCTGCTGAGTGTTATGTACTAGATCCTGCAATGCCTTTCTATCAATAGGCTCAGGAGAGGCTAGCTTTTTCTGTAAATCATCCAGTAAAAAATCCTGGTACTGAAACATATGAAAAAGGCAGTTAAGTGACCTCATGGCCAGGGTGGTAGAGATATAAACTTTTTTACCCCATCTCTCCAGGGACCTAGCTTCCCTATCCGCTGGCAGTGGATTCTTGGCTGTGGAAGTAGCCACTCCCTTGGGGCCCTGTGAAATAGTTTCTAGATCCACAGAATGGGCCTTAAAGAGATGTTTGTGGGTGTCAGGGACACTATAATATCTGTCTGGCTTGAAAGGAGCAGGAGGGAGAGAATCAGGGTTAGCACTGGAGTCGGAGAAAACATCATCCAGGACATCCATAACTGGAGGGATAGCTAATGGTCTGTGCTGGGGTAGCTTGAGGAAGGTACGTAGCCTTTTCCTGGAATCAGAGAATTCCTGACCCTGCCATTTAAAATGCTCCCTCATAGAGTGTAGGACTTCACCAAACGAAAAATCCTCTGGAGGAGAGGCAGAGGGAATTGATTCCTCAGCATCAGAGTCCTCATAGGCCTGGAAGGATTCTTCTTTGGTATCTGAATGCTCAGAATCCCCAGAGGCTTCATCTGAAGAGAGGTTGTTGGCCTGCTCAGTTCTGGGCCTTTTCTCTGCAGGCGGCTGAGAACCTCTGTCTGGATGAGGCTGAGACCCCCCTGATAAGAGAAATAAGATCTGCAGCAAGAGACATGATCTGTTTATCAGAGGAAGGGGCCTGGGCAGTAGGTTTAGGATGGGCCTTGGCCTGGCTGGCAGCCTTAGCACGTGCAAAGGCCTTGATGGACATGGATACAGGAGGCCTAGCTGCCCCACGTGCAGGAGTAACCTTGTCCACAGGAATGGTGTCGGGTAGATCCAGAACTTCGGTTTCTGGAGGAAAGTCAACAACCGGCACCGGTGTAGACTCCGAGACCGAAGGATGAGTTAACGCTGTGTCGTCGGCCTGGAGCGGTTGAATTACCGCTTCCAAAGGGACCGAAGCACTCGCGGAGGGTTTAGGAGGAGTATCGGTGGAGGATGCGGGCCGAGGATGTCGGTCCCGGTCCTTTCGTTTTTTGGATGATTGAGTAGTCGGTTGTTCTGACGGCATGATAGAAGCGAAAGATTCGCCGAAAAAGTCTTCGGCAAATTCTGCCCGGCGCCTGAGAGTGCGCTTATTAAAGCAAGCACAGGCAGCACAGGCCGAGACGTCGTGGTCTGGGTCCAGGCAAGGTAGGCAGTAAGAATGGAAGTCCTTATGAGGTATTTGTTTACCACAAGACAAACAATTATTAACTATCTCAATTTGTTCTGACATCGGCTGAGGCAAGAAAAAATGTTCCCCACTGGGGTACTTAGCTTTTAGATGACTTCGATACTGAAAACACAGGAGCTGACCGACCGGCACTTGCGAACTGCTTCTGCTTCGGGCACCGCGCGGCAAGAAAGACTGAGGAAGATGGCGTCGGCCGATGCCTTTATACTCCAGCCATTCTGACGTCGGAGAGGAGGCGACACCAGCCGACGCCGGACCCAGACTTTGGAATCCGGCCGACCGAGGGCTGCCTGAGGCAGGACAACCCATATGTTATGACTGCAGTTGCATTCTTGAAGGACATCATGGGAATTCAAAGGGGGTTCACTTCCATTAAGCTTCAAACCAGTTAAGAGTTTCAACTGATCTGGAGCTCATAGTATATTAGGTTGAGTCTCCCAATTGGGGAGGAGGGGGGCATGCACCCAGGCACCAGGAGAGAACCCCCCCCCACCAAGTATCTCAAGGGACCCCACCACTACATGATGGGAGCAGGGGGACACCTAAGGCTCAGAAGACTGGGAAATCAAGACCCTATAGTCAAAGACAAGGAGTTAATGTACGGCTCTCCTCCCAAGAAGTAGTGTAGCCTTCTGCACTCAATGGGCAGTGTGGCTTGGGTCTGCTCTAAAGCTCCACAATACAGACTCACGGAGGAGTGAAACAGCAATGGTTGATGGACAGTCACCACAGAAGGAGGTCCTCCTAACAAAATCCAAGAAGTAAGCTACCTCAGCATCCCTGGAGAGACATCCCTCTCCCTCAAAACTCTGCTTTCCCCTGTACAACTCCCTAAGACAGTCCAGATGGCCTTGGCCTAAAGGCAAGTGAAGCTTCAGCTAGCAAGGAAGCAGCTTCCCCACCACCACCACCACCACCAAAGCAAGGGGATGGTTTGCTAACCAGAAAGACATTCAAGACAGGCTGAACCTCATGTCAAAACAGCCCACTCTGCACAAATGGACATCCAGCAGGAAACTTGTTTGTTTATAAAATGCTATTTCTTTATTTAACATGTTTGGCAGCTGGTGTAGCAGGCCAATCCATATGAACCAATTTCAGGCACTGTATGGCATATAACATCAAATCACGAAAATTTAAAATGTGAGTTACAACAACAACAAAAAAAATACATGCACGCATTTGTGCATGTGTGTACTTTAACACAATATTGACATGCATCCAGTCGGACTATCCCTGTCAACAAATGTAAAATAAAATAAAATAAAAATATTGCTATGCATTGAACTGGCTATGTCAATGTATCAAGCCAGGCTAACTCGAATGTGTAAAAATCTGTTAACCAGTTTACTGTGTAATTTAATTTAATCCTGACTTGTGCTCAGGACTAACTGTAACCTGTGGAACTTGTTTAACTTGCTTACTTATGTAATCTCTGTAAATAGTCTGTTTGTAATATGTAATGCTGGTATTATGTAATGTTGTATGTGCTTACCCTTGGAGCTTTTCTCCCCGGGCCTCCGCTGAAAATGGACATGCATCCAGTCAGACTATCCCGGTCAACAAATGTAAAATAAAATAAAAATATTGCTATGCAATACTGATGTACAGTCAAACAGAACTCATAAGCGATACATGAAGTAAATAGTTTGTAGTAGCACTGACTTTTTTTGTTGGTGGGAAACCATATGTGCATTTACATAATTCCACACCTATATTCACCAATGTGCCCTGAGAGGTGGTGCAAGAGGAAGGATGAAGCCACAGGAAATGTAACATATTAGCTGACGGCACCATTTGTAAAAGCAGTTATGGCTTGCTATATCTCTAAGTTGAGTTAACAGTTTTAATCAAAACTCTTGAGTGGCAGGGGAGATCTGTATATCAGTAAGAAATGCATCCTATAGTTTAGGGCCTGGCACTGAGACTGCATGGTCAGCTGTTGCTAAGCAGTTTGATGTTCTTTACAGGGTGGGTACATTATTTGTATGGGAAGGCATCCGATGGAGGGGAAAAGCTTAACCAAGCCATATACTGCAGGCACATGCCTATGTCACACCCCTCTCCAAAATATCCACTGCAAACACCAGTCAGCAGCTAAAGGTGGGCTGACCCAGCAAAGAAGTAGGCAAAATGAAAGGGAGATCCTTTCTGAACCTATAGTGTGGAAGGTTGTCACAAGCTAGCAAGGACCACCTCCATTTGGAGGGACTGGAATTTAGACGTATGGTATACGTAGTAAAAAGTGCTGAATCCCAGTATGGTAGAACAAACTTGCTTGTTTGCTTGGTACCTTTCTTGGACCATTCTATCCATCATCTATGAAGGAATGGGATGCTGACTCAAAGAATGGGGAAAGCCCACTAAGATGACATGGAAATCAAACTGGGGATGTCCTAACAAGATCTCACTACAATGTGCCAATGGAGAGTATAAGGAAACAACCTTTTGGGGGACTGCGGAAGCAGAACGAGAATGTCTCCAGGCCTCTGCAAAAATATTAAGACTAGTTTCCTGGGATGGGTAAAGCCCCCTTTCCCACCTTACTCGTGTGCTAATCCCAACCCTACACATTAACTTATTAAAAACACTTTCCCTAACAGTACGCCTACCAAGACAAAACCTCATCTCTGTTTTGTAGTCGGGGTGTATGACATAGGGGAGTTTCACTTGGACAGAATAATTAGATATTTTAGGATTCAATATTTATGAGTTTGCAGTGTTTCTGCATTCAATATTTTTTTTAAATATTTTGAGGTTTAGCTATTTCATGACATAATCATATATGCATAAACAATTAACATATTTTCTTATCGTTGCCAAATCTATCATATTAAAACAGAACAAAGTCTACAGCAGGGTTTTAAGAACTCTAGAATGCACATACCCAGCCAATAAGTCCAGGTCGAAGTTCACAGAAGTACTTAAGATCAAAGCTTCCGATTCGAGGGTTGAGCTCATGTCCAATAAAAAAGTCATAAATGGGGTTCCCTGGAATACAAAAACAACATAGCTATTAGATAACAGGTGAGCTGTTTCATGCAGCCTTGTTTAGTGCTCTCCTGAAATTTTGATTATAGAGCATTTCACTTATTTTGCTTAAAAAGTACATTTCTGAATACAAAGGCATTTTCAAACATCCAAACCCTGCAAAACGAAAATATTTCAGGACAATAAACTGAGATTATAAAACTGGAACTGTTGCACATATTTCAGTTTTAACTGGCACTCAAGTCCACTAGGCACAACTGCCACTTTACAAAGGTGATTCTGTACTCCTTTTTAGTCAAGTGAAAATACATAAAAAAAAAAAAAAAAAAAAATGCAGAAAAACTGTGAACAATTAAAACAAACTGATATGCATGTAAACAAACTCATAGGAAAGGGAATTAATTCACTGTGCATTTTCTGAAATTAGTACTTATTAATGAAAGCAATGCTACCTCCATGGTCTATATCAGCAGCTCTTGTCTGGGACACTTAACCCTAGTAGGTAATCACTTTGCCAGTGTCAACTGCTGAAGTAAACAAAAGCTCTCCAGATTCTGGACATTCACTCTCAGGTATTTACTTACTTACAGATCCACAGTCTGTTTTCAGGAAAACCTGTGGTGGTGTTTATAGTAAGGACGGCCAGGGCACCAGATGAAGCCCCTTACTTTTCACTATAGGATACTGTACTGCTGGTCTCAGCATATTTTTCATCATGCAGGAGACTGAAGTACAAGATGTGTTCAAGGAAAATATGACTGCAGTAACTCAGCCTTTGTCTTGTGGTCTGTTATCAATTGCTTTACTGTTACTGAATGGCACCCAGAACGCTAAGGTTGAGATTTTTACAACAGCAAGAAATAGAACAATTTCAGACGCTGAATGTCTTAGTATACTGCAACAAAGGCTACTGCTGGTCATTACGGGGGTAGTGCTACTGAAATAAACAAAAACAGTGGTTTGCAGGAAAAAAGTGAGAATATTCAGGTGGTACAGCATCTAAAGGCTATCAAGATGGAATCTACACAGATGCTGAAGTACAGGACTGAGCTGGATAATAGGTTTGAGGCCTTAATGGAGGAAATGAGATGGAGGGTATCATAAACATTATAGAAAGCACAGAAAACAACAACACAACTGGGTTATGGGTTAGTAAAACAGAGCAAGACAAAGAACAAAAAAGAAAGCAGGAGAGAACAGGGTGTACAATGACAAAATCTTTCCCTGCAAGACGTCTCTCACTTGACTCAAATGATTTTAAGAGGACAGGCAGATTTTAGAAAATTGCTGACTGGAGGTCCTCAATGCACGTTTTATTCAGGATGCTAGGTCTGGAGAATAGCGTTATATTTAGGTATATCAGAAGTTTAGTCATTAAGGACAGAGGAATGTTCAGGGATATGTACTTTGAATGTAAGACAAAGTACCTTCCTTTAATAATATTCAGCTAGGTCAGACATTAGTACATCATATGGGTTTTGGTGCTTTTGTGGTAAGGCTTCTTAAATGTTTATGCCCCCAGTTTGAAAAGATTAATCCCTATTTATGGTGCAAGAAAGGCTTGCTGTGAGCTGATTATCTCAGCTATGGTTTACCGAATGTCTATAAGGGAAGGAACATAGTGAAACACTACAGGAACGTTTAGTTATCTTCTAGTTTTCTTTTAGTTGCTGTTCATTGGTCATATTACAGGAATTGCTAGCAACAACTAGCAATCATATGTTCTGTATCAGAATTTTATTCAAGCGGTGGCTGCTGGAAGCAACACAGGGGTGATATATGGATCTTGGTTTCTCTGGCTATAGAGTGTGCTACTTTTGAGTTTAAATTTCTTGCAATTATTCCAGGACGGGACTAAGTATCTGTATGATAGGTGAACAGTTTTTGGAACGATCATTTAGATCAACTACATACAGAGAAACTATCTGACTATAAGTGCTCTTACAACAGCTGTTGTAGTAGACGGAGCTCAAATGAATGTAACTGATGAAATAGGAATGGAGGAAAAGAGTGTGCTCAGCTGACAGGATGGATGTTCTGAATTGTTTGGCATATCCGGATAGCCCAGACAGGATGAAAATGTCTTTTGCACACAGAAACAAATGAAATGAATAATGCATTAAGAAATGGTTTTGATGATGACGTTTCGATTTATGTGGAGAAAAAGTCTCATGTTTCTTTTGTGAATAAAGTCAGCAAGGGACAGGATTATGTGGGCAGGTTACCAAATGACTGAAGATTTATAATGGGATGGAAAGATTGTTGGTACATCTGGAAAACATTTTTAGAAAAATGGGTTTTGCACTGAAAGGAGTATCCAGAATCAGGAGGATCTTTGGTTATTACAGGATAACTGCTATCAGTAAACTTATGGTGGATGTGGTGAAACAAGATACAGGGAGAATTAGGGTATGCACCGCAACAGTTGAAGAATGGCTATAGCATAGTTATTATAGAAAACTGACATAATACAGGTTGCTAATATCTCTGCACGTTCTAAGTTCTGAACAAAGGGTATGTATACACCAAGAAAATAAAGGAGACAAACTGTGCAGCAGCAATTTGTTAACCAGGTAGGTGGAGTGCTACAAAATCCCTTTCAGCCACAATCCAGACCAAAAGATACAATACAGTTCAATGTACTGCATAGATTTACTAAGTGTTTGATATGAACTTTAATATGTACAGCTGAAATAATAGTCTGCATTCAACTTACATGGTATGGCAGACAGAATCATACCAAATACGAAAGAAAAGGCCAGTTACAGCACTAGCATTTACTATTAAGTTTTTAGGATAAGAGAAGAAAGGAGCTTACCACATCTTTTGATGTCTTATGCCACAGGCAGTGGGCCACTACACCCCTGGAAGGGCATTATTTACACAATAACACACACAATCTGGAGGGCATTATTGCACTTAGAGAATGGGCTGTTAAATTGTTTTGTATTTGTTTTTTTATTAGTGTGTGTGTATATTTTTGTTCTAAAATGGTTCCTCCACCCAATGTTTCAAACTTGCTGTAGTATATGTAACTGTTGTTTGAGGTAGTATTTTACCTCCAAACTAAAAGTTTGGTAAGTATTTAATGTCTAGACACTCAGTCTCTCACATGAGCGTACATACACACACACACACACACACACACACACACACACACACACACACACACACACACACACACACACACACACGCACACACACTCTCTCTCTCTCGCACTCTCTCACAGAAGAACCTTTAAAAAACATGCATGATTACTCTCAGTTAATAGTGTCAGCCATTACAAGTTTCATATTTCCATAACTTGCCAGTTGTCCAGATTTTCTGCCTTGTTTTTTAGCCAGTTCCTCCAAAAATGTTTAGGTTCTATGGCAAATCATTGGGGTTGAAGCTATTAAATAATGAGGTATATTTGAGGGTTAGGCTTTCATACGCTTAAAAATGCATGTCAACATATTTACTATTAGTACAGCAAACTTTCTAATTTTATAAGAGCAATACTTCATATCTGTCAGTTTCTGAGCCTTTGCTCCACACTATTTTAGGCTTTGTCCAAATTTCTTGAGCTAAGAGGTTGAGAGGAATGTATACTTCTTAAGTGTAAATGACTTCCATCTATTACTCGATCACTTTCTCTCTGTCTCACACACACTTTTGCTTTCATGCATGCAAGCACCCATACACTCACACACGCAGACAGAAACAAACACATTCACACACACACACACACACACACACACACACACACACACACACACACACACACACACACACAAATTTTGTATTTTTTTATTTATCTTAATTCTGCACTTGCTAAATAGCAAAAGTGCTGCTTAGTGAGTGTAAAATAATACCTCGATCGATCTGACTCTGTTTCATGCATGCATACACACACACACACACACACACACACACACACACACACACACACACACACACACACACACACACACACACACACACACAGTTTTCTATTTTTTTTTAATTTTACACTTGCTAAATAGCAAAAGCGCTGCTTAGCAAGTGTAAAATAATGGAAGCCATTAACTCTGTTACAGTCGGAGCTCTACGGTAGCTTAATATGCTGCCATGAAGCGGCAGACTCCTTTTTCAGTGGGCATTACCTGTACATTAACACCCTGCTGGAGAATGTTCACTCTCCATTCATAGTGGTGATGTAGAGGCCACCCATTCTCTAAAGAGTAATAACCTTAAAAAATATTAAAATGGTAGCAATGTTAACAGAGGTATAACTTAATCTTGTATCAAAGAACTGTGAAAGGAAATGTAAATGGATACACACCTTTAGAAGTAGCATATGTAAAAGAAAATGCACATATGCTTTTTTAAGTTTTTCTTGTATACCACCTTGGTAGGGTATGAAGAGCCCCTGGCAATTAGCAGAACTGCAGTAACCAAGCAATTACATGTAAGAAGTGAAGATTTGAGTGAGAATTTCAGGGACAGGTGGATCAGGAGGGTTTTGACAAGCCTCACACATACAGGCTTCTTTACAAAATGAGCCCTGAGCAGAAGAAAACCAGACTTGTTCAACCAAATACTGGGCTACGAAAACTTACTTTGGGCATGTTTTGTGCTTTTGTGAATGAATTTTTTGGAATAAGAGGAAGTAGGAGGAAAATGTAGAGGAGTCCTAGGGGATATTTCTGGATGACATCCTTGGCACATTATCCCAGCTGAGGTTTTAGGAAGAAAAAGCCACTGCACTTGTTGTTGGTCAGGGATGCAAACAAGACAGAGCAAGATGTCCCTAGTGACAGATCTTCTGTGCTTCTGACTGTCTGAGGGACCACTCCTCGTTAAGTATCAGAAAGCCATATCAGAGGTCAGTTCTCTAAAGGGCAGGCTCAGAGTGTAGTTGGCAATCACAAAGTGCCATTTTGCAGCAGACCATTTCAATAATCTCACTGCTTCTCAACAGAGGGAGCAAGAGAGTGAGTTCCCCCATGCTTTCTTATGTAGCAAACCACTGCCATTTTATCAGTGTGTATGGCAGTGGCACCATTAGGCAAGGTATCCCAAAAAGCTTGTAATGCAAAAAAAATTGTCATCATCTCTAGGATGCAGACATAAAGGTTGGCTCCACATGTGTCCATGCACCTTGGATAGTCTGCACTTTTTTTTCAATAAACATCTTTATTAAATTATCATGTATGGCATAGACAATCTTACATTTATATAAATGAAAAACAAACATTGATACTACTTTGGTTGCAAACATTATACATCACTTATAATTTATCCAGTCATTGTCAGTAAAGCATTATATGGCTCATTCAAATCCTGCCTCTTAAACCTTGTTCCTTCTCTGCATATATTGTTCCCACAACATTCCATTTTTTCTATATAGTTTGCTCTGCTCCTTTTCTAAAGATGCAAATTCCAGTTGTTTTATCTCTGTTAATATATACTTCTACTAAAGGTGGTTTAGACTTTGATTTCCATTTTCTAGTAACTGCTTTTTTCGCAGTCACCATAATTAGACTCAGCAAGGCTTTACTATGTATAGGCAATGCTAATTTTGTATCATAACTCAAAAAAATCATTTCCCCAGTCAATCTAATCCGCTCACTCAGCACCTCTGACAGAGCAATTCGCAGGGAATCCCTAAAGTCGGCCAGCTCATTACACTCCCAAAAAATATGTTCCCAGCCACCTCTTTCTTGCCCGTCGCACCTCCAACATTAGCTATTCACCTGAGGAAAAACTGTTTGGAGTCTACTGGGGTATAAAAATACCTATGTAAACACTTGCAGTCAAAGATCCTAAATCTTCTAGACTTTGTTGCACATTTGGGAGATGTATATACATCTCCCATTGTCTCTTTGTGAATTGCGTATCCAATCTCTCTTCCCAATCCTTTTTAAGCTCATCTGATTGATTTATATATGCAATTTATTTTGCAATATTTTATATGGCCTAATAATTATTCCTTTTTAACAGCAGCTTCTGTTTTAGATTCTATTAAAAACTCTACCAGTGTTGTTTTTTCATTTAGTACCCTCCTATTTCTTTCTCTTTGCTATACTCTGATATCAATCGTTGATATGGAAGGCAATCTCTAACCTGCAGTCCAAATAAATTCTTGGCATCTTCCTGTTCTGCTACCTTTCCCTCTCTAGTTATTCACTCCCAGTACCTGGGTTCCTTTGCCACTTTTCTCCAATAAATTCCATCCCCCTCTTGCCTATTATCTGTATCCCTAACCATAGTCATCCCTACTGTCAGAATCTGGTTTCTCCATTCTCGTGCTGGTTTAGTTCTTATATTCATACAATAGCAGGGAGTATTCTAATGCTCTGTATGATTTTTGTTGTTCTCCTTAAGAGTCTGCATCCAAAATTCCAATCCCTCCTTATTTCTTGAGCTTCCCCTGTATCATCTTCATTCCTTTCCATTTTGAATTACAGTTTTCTGCTTGTGCTAAGTATAAGAGCCTTAACTGTGCTGCTCTAACATACTCCCTCAAATTGGGTAATCCTAGTCCGCCTTGATCTATTGGAAGAATTAGCTTATCCTACGTGATCCTTGCTGTCTTCCCTTTTCCAGTAAAATCCTTCAACTCTTTTTTAATTGCTATCAACAGCTTCTCCTCCTGTTCATAAAAACATGCCTGACCTGTGTATAAGACTAAAGAGACTAATAATATTTTTATTGTTTGTATCTTAGTATTCATATCCATGTAACAAAACTTCCAGTTTCTCAGCTTTCTATTATCTTCTGTTTAGTCTCTTCCCATATATCCTTAGCTGCAACAACAGTCATTTCTAATCCACACTCCTAAATACTTCATTTTAACATGCCCCCATAAGTATGGATATTGCTGGACCAACTCGTGTGTGAGTACATAATTTATCGCTATTGCCTTTGTTTTAGCTTCATTCATTTTGTTTCCCCAGAAGATGTGAAACTGTCTTAAAATGTTCCACAATACTGTAATGTCCCTTTCTGGTTTTGTCATGTATAAAATATCATCTGCAAATACAGCTAACTTTTCGTGACTACCATACCAATTATATCCTTGAATTTCTGAGTCCCTTATTTTCTTTGCCGGTGGTTCTAAATATAATGCAAACAACAAAGGGAAAATGAACAACCCTGTCTGGTTCCCCTGCTCAAGCAGAAGTTATCAGAGAGGACCCCACCCACCTTAATTTTCCTCTCTGATCTCTCATATATAATCCTAATCAACCTTATAATTGAGGAAAGCAAATGCTTCCATTGCCCTGCTCATGAAGTCCCAGTCTACTCTGTCAAATGCTTTCTCTGCATCAAGACCCACAAATAACAGTGGTATTTCTTAAATTCTGCTTCCCTTTGGATCATAAGTGTTCTCTTCACATTGTCAAATGTCTGCCTCCCCTCCACAAAACCACACTGATCCATATCTATCAATTTTGGTATCACTTTTGCCATTCTTTTAGCCATTATAGACATACACACTTTATTATCATGGTTTAGTACTGAACTGGGCCTGTATGAAGCTGGATCCAATGGCTCTTTACCCACTTTAGGTATTACTGTTACCACCACCTTCTTCCAGTATGCTGGTACCTCTCCCCTCTTAAAATACTGTTAAACAAAAGCTTCCAGACCTTTATCAGTTTTTTCCCTCCTATATTCCAAACTTCCACAGGAATACAATCTATTAGTGGGGACTTTCCTGTAGATTGGTTATACATAGCCATTTTTATCTCATCTTGTCCTATCCTAACTGTTAGTAATTGCGCCTCATCTACCTGTAACCTTTGCTAATTTAATTCTTCCATAAACATTTCCATTTCTTGATTTCCATATTTCTCTGCTTTGTACAAACTTTCATAAAATTTTCAAAATATTTCTAATACCTTTACAGAATATCTTATATTCTTTGTTACAGGCTCCCTAAGCTTGGTGACAGATCTTTCCACTTTCTGTTGCCTGAGTCGATGTGCTACAAGTTTTTGTGCTCTAGAATTATTATAAAAAAACAGTTGCTTAACAGCAAACTTTCTAAACTTGTGCATATTAATTGTGGTATCTCTTATTTTCTGTTTAGCATTCTGCAGTTGCTCCATTTCTTGTTCTGAGAGACTCCTCCTATTTTGCAAAACTTTAACATTTGTCATTCCCTTTAAATAATTCTTGTTACTTCTTAGCCATATCTCCCTTTCCTTTATTTCCACCCTAGTTTTAAACTCCACTTTAATTTTATACCACTCCCTAGCTATATTTTCAGAAGACATTTCTATTTTCTCTAGTAGATTCTGAATTAATTCCAAAACTCATCCCTTAAATTCCTCTCTGTTCAGCTGATAGGTGGGAAAGCGCCAGTGTCTCATTTTTATTTAATTACCTTACATCTTCATTTTAGTTATTATTGGCGAATGATCTGAAATAGTTATTGGGTGCGTTTTAAGATCTTCAATTAAATGCACATGTTCCTGTGAGATATAAATTCTACCTAGCCTAACCCAGTTTTTGTATCTTGGAGAATAATATGCAAAATTCACTCCAAACTCCTAGAACTGAATTCACATATTTCATGCCAAACATTTTCATAAAATTCTTCAAAAATCTACCCTCCTTTGTTACATATTCTTTTCTATGCCCCCCCCAGACACATCTTCATTGTTGCAAACCAAATTCCACTCTCCACCGATAAGTAATATTCCTTGTTGAAAGCTGATTATTTCTCCCAGAATTTTCTTAAGCTCCATTATAGCAGTTTTAAGTGGAATGCAAATGCATGGCAGTGTAATCCTCCTCCATTGCCAGTAGCCCCATAGTACTATATATCTTCCACTATCTTTTTTCCTCTTCTATCACTATTAGAGCTCTTCTTGCAATATTCCACTGAATACCCATCCTGAAAACCTTTCTTTATCAAATTCATATGTTCAGTTCTTTCCAGGTGCATCTCCTGTAGCACAGCTATTTGCACTCTACATTTTTTAATATAGTTCACTACTCTTTCTTTTTTATATTTGTCTGTAAAGCCATTCAGATTGAAGGAAATTACAGAAAGCATCATTTTCTTATATAGTTATTATTACCACCTTTTATGTATAAAGTACAGTTGTGTACACTTACCATAAATGTAGATGTTTGAGTATATTCACTGTTGCAGTCATTACTTTTGGGTAATCCTGCTGGCAGGTTGCCCTCAGCCGGCCTGAATTCCAAAGTCTTGGGTCCTGTGTCGGCCGCTGTCGCCCCTTCCCTGATGTCAGGTCATCAGGGGTATAAAAGATGCAGCCGACACCATTTTCTTCAGTTTTTCTTGCCCCAGATGTCAGGTGCCCCCAAAAGGGTAGCCAAAATTAATGTATCTATGTAAATATAAAACATACGTGCACCAAGATAAACTTTACCTTCATCTACAAGCAAATACACTATATAGGTTGTATAGATCAGAGAAGTAAAGATAAGTTTCAGCAGAAATAAGGGGGGATGGCGGGTGGGTAACCTGGACTGCAACAGTGAATATACTCGAACATCTACATTTATGGTAAGTGTACACAACTGAACTATGTTCTTTGTGTTTCACTGTTGCAGTCATTACATTTGGGTAGAGTCCCAAAGCCATGGTTGGGGGGCTGGAGCTAAACAGCATTAGGAGTGGCTATGAGGCCCTGCAGAACTGCAGTGGCAAAGCCTGCCCTGGATTTAGAGTAAAGTGGCAGATGGTAATGCTTTGTAAAGGTGTGCACTGAACTCCACGTAGCAGCCTCTAAAATGTCTTTAGTTGGTACTCCCCTGAGAAAGGCTGCTGAAGTGGCTGCAGCTCTGGTTGAATGTGGTCTAATGCCCTTAGGCACTGGCTTGCCATGCTGTGAATAGCAGAAACGAATGCAGTGGCCTATCCACTTTGAAATGGTCTGCTTAGAGATAGCCTTTCCTTGTGATCCTGCAGCATATGCCACCAATAATTGCTCTGTCTTCCTGAAAACTTTAGTTTTGTCCAAATAGAATCTAAGTTGTCTGTGTACGTCCAAAGAATGCAGAATTCTCTCCCCCTTGTTCTGTGGATTTGGATAAAAAGTTGGCAAATGAATAGTTTGGTTAAGGGCTACACTGTACACCACTTTAGGCATAAATGTTGGGTTTGTCCTCAGAGAGACCCTGTCTGGATAAAAAAATGATAAAAGGTTCCACAGCCATGAGAGCCTGTAGCTCTGACACTCGTCTTGCAGAAGTTATTGCTAGGAGCAGAGCTGTTTTCCAAGATAAAAACTTTATATCAGCAGTAGCAGCTGGCTCAAAAGGAGGCAGGGTGAGTTTTTCCAAGACATAATTGAGGTCCCATGCAGGTATTGGCAATCTCCTTGGAGGCCTTAAATTTTTGGCTCCTCTGAGGTACTGCCTTAATAAAGGATGAGAAAAGAGTGGTGGCTCTGTATTGTAATGAGCCAAAATGGCAGAGGCATGAATTTTAATTGATAAAAAAGATAGGCCTTTGTCCAGCATCTCAGTTAAGTATTGCAAAATCTGAGGAATATTTGGTACAGCTGTATCAATTCCTTATGCCTGGTTCCAAGCACAAAATCTCTTCCATTTTCCAGCATAGGATTTCCTAGTACTAGGCCTTCTGGCTTCCAAAATGACATCCATCACAGCTTTACTGAGAGGTGTGCTTTGTATGGCTACATTATCCTCCATGCTGCCAGGTTTAGAGTGCTGAGTTGGCTGTGCAGAATCTGATTGTTTTGTTGGGACAGTAGATGAGGTATTTGAGGTAAGGTCCAGGCTGGGCATTGAGACAAGTTCCTTAAGATCGGATACCAGTACTTGCGGGGCCAGTCTGGGGCAATCAGTATCATCTTTGGTTTCTCCTGTCTGACCTTTAGGAGTACCTTGGGGAGGAGAGGCAGTGGAGGAAAGGCATATACTGATAGGTTTTTCCAGCTGAAAGATAAGGCGTCCACTTTCCATGCTTGTCTGTGATAAGTCCTTGTGCAGAATCTTTTTAGTTGGTAGTTGTGAGGGGAGGCAAATAGATCTATGTCCGGGCATCCCCATTTCCTTGTTATCATGCTGAAGACTTGTGGATCCAGGTGCCACTCGTGGGGATCCATGAGGTTTCTGCTTAGCTCGTCTGCCAGAGTATTTTCCTTTCCTGGCAGGAATTGTGCCTGCAGATGAACTTGGTAAGTCAATGCTGTGTTCCACAAAGCCATGGCTAGTCTGCAAAGGGGGTAAGAATGCATGCCCCCCTGCTTGTTTATATACCACATGACCGTAGTGTTGTCTGTCTTTATCAGTAGTTGTCCCGGATGAATTAGGTCCTTGAAGGCTATCAGGGCATTTTGAACAGCTAGCATCTCTTTTTGATTGATATGTAGATGCATTTGGTTTGTGGACCAGGTGCCCTGAATGTCTCTTCCTGCCATGTGGGCCCCCCAGGCATAATCTGATGCATCCGTTGTTAGGTTCTGCCTGGCTGGGGGTAGTGAGAATGGCTGTCCCTTGTTTTGGTGACAAGCCTTTGCCCACCATTGAAACTCCTGTTTCAGGCAGGGAATGGGAGTAATCATTGTTTCCAGGCTGTGGCAATGTTGCGTCCAGACACTTTTTTAGGTACCATTGAAGTTTCCTCATATGCAGTCTTGCATATGGAATTAGTAGGATGCAGGATGCCATGAAGCCCAAAGCCTGCAGAATTTTTCTTGCAGATAACTGGGCCTTTGTTGCCAATCCTTTGAAATAGGTAGTCAGTTGACTTTGTTTGTCTGGCGTGAGATAAGCCATCTGGGCAGTTGTATTTAAGCTTGCACCCAGGAATATTATCTCTTGAGAGGGTACTAGTTTTGATTTATTTTCATTGACTGTGTATCCTAGGCATGTTAAAAGTCTTTTCACAAATGCCAGATGCTGTAGTAGTATGTCCTTGTTCTCTGCTTGAATGAGGCAGTCGTCCAAGTAAGGATATATTTGTATTCCTCTTTGTCTGCAGAAAGCGATTACTGGTGCCAGGCACTTTGTAAATACCCTGGGCGCAGTAGATAAGCCAAAGGGCAGTGCAGAGAATTGGTAATGCATTGATCCAGCCTTGAATCTGAGGTATCTTCTGCATGACTGCCTGATTGGGACATGCAGGTATGCCTCCTTTAGGTCTAAAGTCACGAGCCAAGCCTTTTTGCCCAGCATGGGCAGAAGCTGCTGCAAGGTCAACATCTTGAATTTTGGTATATCCAGGAAAGTGTTTAGAATAGATAGGTCCAGTATTGGTATCCATGCTTTGTCCTTTCTGGGTACCAAGAACAGTCTTGAGTAAAATCCTTGTCTCTGCTCTTGCTGTGGCACTTTTTGAATAGCCCCCATGGCCATGAGGGATGAGTCTTGTTTTTGTGCCTCTGCCCATTGATTTTTTGGCAGATCTGGCCAACCATTTGCCTTTGGCAGGGTAAGGAAGTGAAACTTGTAGCCTTGTGACACTATGTTTAAAACCCAGTTGTCCTGGGTTATAATGTGCCAATTTTGAGAAAAAAGTGCATATTTTCCCCCTAAGGGTGCTGCCAGGAGATAAGTGCTTGGTGCAGGCAGGGGGGAGTCATTGGGACTGTTTCCTGTATGGTTGTGATTAGTCTTCTCCACTTTTGGAGGTAGAAGCACCCCATTGCTTAGACCTGTACGAACCTTGCACCTGGGATCTGCCTCTACGGTGTCTGGTTCTGCCCCTTTGAGGTCTGTCTGCATAGCCGGCCTTAGGCATAGGCCAACTAGGCGGCCGCCTAGGGCACCGCTTTAGTAGGGGCACTTTTCCAGTATTTATCTGGTGTAGGTAGACCAGGATGGGGGCACTGGGTGATGTGATGGTGGGTGCAGTGGAGCCCTTTTGCCTAGGGCACCAGGTGACCTAAGGCCGCTCTTGTCTGTCTGATACTGGAAAGGACCAATTCTTTGTAGGCCAGTGTATGCTAAACCTAGGTGGCTGTACTTGTAAAAAATCTTTGACAGTTTGCATAGATTTAGCTTTGTCCTCCATATTCTTTAACACCTCTTCTGCCTTAACACCAAACAAGGTATCATGCTGTAACGGTGCATCTAATAATTTAACTTTGACATGATCAGGCAGATTTTGTTCCTTTAACCAAGCATGCCTCCTAATTACAAAACCCGTAACTGTGGCCCTGCAGGAGGCCTCCAGAGAATCGAAACCACATTGCAAAGTATGCTTTCCAACTTGTTCAGCTGCATGCAATAAATCCATTTTCTGTTTAAGCATTGTCATGGCATATTGCTGATATCTGAGCATATGAAACTTGCAGTTTAAGGCCCTTATAGCCAAGGTAGCAAATGTGTAAACCTTTCCTCCCCCATCTATCCAGTGCCCTAGAATCCCTGTCAGAGGGGGTAGGGTTTTTTGCAGTGGAAGCCTTAACCCCTTTGGGACCCTGTGAAATAGTTTCTGGGTCTGCAGTAGGGTTTTTGAAAATGAATTTATGAGAGTCAGGAACCCTGTAATATCTGTCAGGCTTAACAGGAGCTGGAAGTAAGGAGTCAGGGGTCAGACTAGACTCTGAAAACACATCATCTACAATGTCTAACACAGGTGGAATAGCTAGAGGCCTGTGTTGAGGTAGTAAAAGGAAGTCCCTGAGCCTCTTTTTAGATTCTGAAAAATCTTGGCTCTCCCAGTGGAAATGCTCCCTCATGGTATGCAAGGTTTCCCCAAAAGAATAGTCCTCAGAAGGAGAAGCTGAAGGAATAGATTCTTCAGCATCAGAATCCTCATTGGGGGGAAGTGAATATTCCTGATCAGAAGAGGAATCAGAAGAAATAGAAACCTGATCTGAAGATTCATAGTCTGTCTCTTGCCTAGGCCTCTTATCAGCAGGGAGGATGGAAACCCCTGATCAAGGTAATCAAGTCTTCGGCCATTTTGAGCATCTGTTTTTTAGGCATGGAGGCCTGTCCAGGTGGCTGTTGAGTTTGTTTCTTTGTCTTTAAAGGTGCTTTAGTCTTTGCCTTTGTAGCTGAAGTCGGTTTAATGTATAATTGTTTAGGTCTGAATACACCCTCAGAAGCCGGTGCCTGCTCAGCGGCTCTGGACCCATCTGAGGGAATAGTGTCAGAGGCTCCAATACCTTGAGTTTCCAGCGGCATAGCTGACTCCACATGGGAGTCGGTAGCGGCCTGTGACTCTAAAGTAGCAGGCATCAGGGGCTGCGTAAGCGCCTCACTGAGAACCGGCGAACCGGTGACTGGCTTAGGAGATGCTTCATCATCGGTTTTGGGCCTCATTTGCCTGTCTTTTCCTTTTTCCTTGCGCTTTTTGTGAACTCCGGTAGTCGGATGGCTATCCGACAACATTTTATAATTAAATCTGCGCCCAAAGTAGCTTAATGCAAAATCATACCGATGCTTAATAGTGCGTTGGTTAAATCTAGCACAAAACCGACAACTTGAAACGTCGTGGTCAGGGCCTAGGCAAGGAATACAGTAAGAATGAAAGTCCTTATAAGGTATTTGCTTTCCACAAGAAATACAATTATTAACTTTTTCTGACATCAGTCTGGAGCAAGAAAAAAGTTTCCCCAATGGGGTACTTAGCTTTAATGAAGACTTCGGATCTGAAACTTGAACACGTAAATCTCAGGAGTCGGCCGACCGGCACTTGCGAACTGCTTCTGCTTCGGGCACCACAAGGCAAGAAAGACTGAATAAAATGGCGTCGGCTGCATCTTTTATACCCCTGACGACCTGACGTCAGGGAAGGGGTGACAGTGGCCGACGCAGGACCCAAGACTTTGGAATTCAGGCCGGCTGAGGGCAACCTGCCAGCAGAATTACCCAAACATAAAGACTGCAACAGTGAAACACGAAGAACATCTGCTTTTTTGTTAAATGTCTAGCTCCAACATTTACGTTACATGCATATACTGTTCAGCAGATTGGTCTTTTAAACAGTTGTTTCTTGTCATATGCATTTGAGCTTATACCACATCTTACATAACTTTTTGTTTTTGAAAGCCCTCAAACAGAACAAACAATCTCCCCAAAAACACCCTAAAACCTATTAACATAATAATAACACACAAAACGATGTACATCTTCAAATATTGAAGTTTTTGCTTCCTAATAAGGACAAAAGTTCTAAGTTGATAACCACACAGACAGGCTAGAGTTAACCAATAGAAAGGTTAGTCATGCTGAGATGCATGGTACAGCCTGTGCTATTAGTAAGTGCTAGTTGATTTTGTCTATCTTGTAGCTCTCCCAGCAAAGAAAAACACTTGAATGCTTTTAGTAAACACTTTATCCAAGCCATTTCTCTTTATCAAATTGTCTTCTAGTGACATGCAAACCAGATATAAAACTGCTAAGGGTACCTTGTTTACCAGAAAAAAGCCTTATAATAACCAATATTCTTTTTCATTTACATGTTTTCTAATAAACTTGTTACTGGATAACACCTAAGGTCTTAACCCAGTCATTTCCCTATGCAAGCATGGGAAAAAGCACACTGATTTTTCTTTTGTCATACTCTCTTAATCAGACCCTTCCTCTCTCCTAAACCCCCCCCCCCCATTTTTTACATTGTTCACTTTTAAGAAATGTAGGCAATGCAAAGAAAAAGACAGAAGGGAGAAAAAGAAAGAAAGAAAGAAAAAAAAAAACACCCGCTTATATTAGTATCCCCACTGCATTTAAAAAACGGAGAAAACTTTACTTCAAGTCTAATTGTTTTTGCCTTAACTTTAAAGCCATCCCATCTGGGAAAACTCCTGATTGCTTTCAGAGAACATTATGTCCTAGTCAATTTCTCTTTTTTTTTTTGTTTTCTTTTTCCTCAGCCAATCCCCTTCCACCAGACTGCCTCCAGTTTCACTTTATCAGATTGTCTCCATGGACATGAGAACCAGACAGCCAGTTTCTCTTTATTACATTGTTTCCAAGGAAACATAAAGACCAGCTGCAGAACTGCTACTAAGTATACATGCATATGCTAGAAAAAAGCCTCATAATATTCAATATTATTTTTCATTTACTCCCTCTTAAATCTAATCAATCTAAGGTCCATAACACAGTCATTTCCCCATGCAAAAATGAAAAAAAGCACATTAATTTTAACTCTGCCATGCCTTTTTAACCAGGCTTTTTTTTTTTTTTTTACATTGCATTGCCTACATCTTTCAAGCCGCGGTAGTGCAGTGGTAGCATTGTTGCCTCACAGCAAGAGGTTCTCCCGTTCGATTCTCGGCTGGAGCGCCTTCTGTGTGAAGTCTGCATGTCCTCTCCGTGGTCAAGTAGCGTTCGAAAGACATGTATGAATGGGCATGCCTTCGTTGAAGGTTGGGCGTTGAGGTGGCACCTCGGCACCTTAAAAATCTACTGCCAATCATTAGAGGACCAGAGTTCCGCTGTGGCGACCCCTAACCGGGAAAAGCCGAAAGAAAAACAACATTGCCTACATCTTTCAAAACTGTGCAAGAAGAAAGAGATAAGAAGGGAGAAAAAGAAAATCAATAGCAACTGTTTACAATCGCCATTACATTTAAAAATAACATGCAAAGAAAACCATACACCACAAATACAGTACTATTAAGAAAAGAACATATTTTACTTACAGTTAGCTTTCTCCCCTCTATTCCCTTCCCCAAAGCCTTTTTCCGAACATTAATGACATGAAGTAGGGCATACAGATTCCCCCACAAATACAATACATTTTGAAAAAAGTCCAATATTTCCAGATCTTCTTGTTCTGTCATATTTCACAAATATAATTATTCAACTGTAATACCACATTGAGTTACCGGTTTTATTACTGTTCTCCATCACCCAAATCCTATCTCTGCTTAATTTCCAATGTACTCTCGAGTTTTCTAGTCAACTCTCATGCTCCATCCCTTCTCTCCAACATTTTCCTTTGAAATACTGGAAAAGGTTTCACAGGTACAGTCTCTCTGTGGTCTTTCTTGCCAGAACAAGAAGCAGAATCTCCTTCTGTTTCACAGCTCACTTTTTGTTGGACAAACTTTTGTATTTCCTCCTTAGCATGCACTTCATCAAAAAAATGATTTTTGCCCCTCCAGGGAAGAATACTTTAAAGACAGCTGAATACAGCAGTTTGAATCTCACAGCCACGTCTTGACATTCCCTGAATAGTGGAATAAATTTAACTCCTCTTCTGCTTGGTGTACAGTGAGTAATAATCACTCTCCACAAACTCTCTGCTGTCTCCCACTTTTAGTATTTTGTCCTTCTGCCACAGTTTTGTCAGAATCAACTCCTTCTGCTGGTAGCATTGCATCTTTACTATTAATGGTCTAGGTTGCTTTCTTATAGCTAGGTTTAGAGCATACACATGATGTGTCCTTTCAGCTAACAACTCTTGTTGTGGAATACCAGTCCAGTTGCTTATTTGTGCTTTCATAAAATTAACACAGTCTGTTCCTTTCAGCTTTTCTGGTATAGCTGAAAATCTCACATTTCCTCTATATGCTCTGTCCTCTAATTCTATTATTTTTTGAAACATCTCTTCTTGAGCAGTCTCATATTCAGCCAACCTTTTCTTTATTTCAACCTCTGATTTTTGCAGCTTCATCATCGCATGTGAATATCTGTTTAGAGCTTCTTCCATTTTTTCAGCCTTTTGTTGTTTTTGCTGATATACTCCATCAGTGTTTTGTTTAACTTAACCAGGTCTGTACAGCTGCCTTATATCCTCCTGTAGGTTACTGACAGTCATGTCTGAAGGTTGCATTGCTTTTTGCTGAACAGTTGCAGAACTTTCCCCAGTCAGTGTTTTTTCCTCACTTTTTGTAGCTGATTTTGCCAGCTCTTCTGTAGTTCTTTATTCTTTGCATCCAAGCAGTGCACTTATTTGCCAGTTGCTGAAATTTTCCCATAAATACAAGTCTACTGGCCTTCTCTAATGAGTTTCTGTTTCACACTGGGAGAGCTAGAAACAAGTTGTTAGTGTGCAGCCATCTTGAAAGTCACTTGGATAGTCTGCACTTGACAATGCCTCCTCCATTCTTGCAGAGTAACATCCATGGTGACAGCCATTACAGGGGTGGAGACTTTGAATGGTTTGGGGTACGATCAATTCAAATACAATTGCAAGGTCTGGAAATGTTTAACTGTTGTGTCATGGAATCTGTCAATTGTTTACTGGATTTAGAAATTTCATGTACAACCTGTAGTGAGAAACCACATACATACTTGCTGGCATGAAATTCACTGCTCTGAGACAGTAATGCTTTGACTGTAAAAGACTGAAGACTTTGTCACCAAGTTCTGTAAAGGAATGACCCCTTCTAACGGATAACATGCTCTGCAGCATACAGTGTCCACTGTGCATCCTACAAATATAGGTTCATAGGTGGGTACTAGGCTATCTGCCCGGAGGCATTTATAAGCCTAGCCAGAATGTGCTGGCTTTCGCCGCCCCCTTAGATTACTTCCTGTGCCTCTGTCCAGCAGAGCCACTGAAGTGATCCCCGCGGTAAACTTTCTGTTTCCCATCCATTCGTTAAGGTTTCTCTTGAAGAGTGCTAGTGAGGAGCTCTGCCTAACAGAATGGAATCTTGTTCCAAAGCATGAGAAGTCTCTGGGACAGGAATCTATCCTTCCAGCACGTCCTATGTATTGTTGTGGTGAGATTTAGATCCCTAGAGCGTGTGGCTCGAGGGGATAAGGTTTTCTTTAGGTGGAGCATGTCCATCAACTCTGGGTTGGACATGGCCTTGTATGTCAGGCAGAGATCACCTCTGAGCAGGCAGTATGCAACTGAGTACAGCTGGAGTTTCTTCAGTCGAGCTGCATAGGGCATCTGATTGAGGCCAGTGATCCTTTTGGTGAGGTACTTCTGTGGTCTTTCCAGCTGTTGCAGGTGTCTTGTAAGGTACATCCCAAATGGGGCATTGTACTCTATGATGGATCTGATGAGTGATGAGTAGAGGGGCACAATGACCTCTTTTGATCTGGATGCAAACCCTTTTGTGATTAGGTGGGTCACATAGAAGGATTTTCTAACCACTTTGGCAATGTGACTATCAAAGGAGAGATTATTATCTACTTGGGTCCCCAGATCCCTTATTACGTTTTCCGTATTTAGGGGACTACCCCCTATGTGGTAGTTTGTGGGTATTTTGTTATTTCCAAAGGGAATAACTATGCACTTTTTGGCATTTAGCTTGAGGCCATGATTTTGACACCAGGTATCTGTCTCAGTGAGACCCTTTTGGAGGATGCCTGTGCCAGCCGGTGAGTCAATTACAGGCCATAGTTTGCAGTCGTCTATGAACGTGGTCAGCCATAGTCCCCCTGTGCTTGTCTGTACCTCTGAGAAGTATATGCCAAACAGGAGGGGTCCTAGGACTGAGCCCTGGGGAACGCCACTTGTAACCGGTTTAGAGTCAGACCTAGCTCCCGCAGCTCTCACCATGTGGGTTCTGTCCGTGAGCCAAATGGCAACCCATCTTGTGACATAGGGGTTTATGTTCAGGCTGGTGAGCTTGTCTATAATACCAGAATGGGGAATGGTGTCGAAGGCCTTTGCGAGGTCTAGGTAGGCTGTGTGTACCACCTTTCCCTCAGCTATAGCCTTGGTAACTGTCTCAAAGAAGTCCACCAGGTTTAGGAGGCATGATCTGCCCTTAACAAAGCCAAACTGGGTAGGTTCCAGTGTTTGGAGGCTCCCAATGTCTCTGTTAATGAGTTCCATGATGATGTGCTGCATAGCCTTGCAGACTAAGCTAGTCAGGCTTATAGGGTGATAGTTCCCGGGATCTGTTGTGGCTCCACCTTTGTGGTCGGAATAACCGTTGCTGTGCACCACTCTATGGGTACGTAGCCTGTGGAGCCGCTGAGTTTGAACTGTGTGTTTAGGTGAGGGGTTAGTTCATCTTTGAGCTCGTGTAGGATGCAGCCCGAGACACTGTCCGGTCCCATTGATGCTGTGTTTTTGGCTTTGGAGAGGGCTATTTTAACCTGAGTGTCTGTGATTTCAGGGGCTCTACGTTCTTCTGGTATGGTTATGGGCCCTTTTGGGGGTGAAGTTTGCACTGAATCTGTCTGCCAGGATGTTGGCAATATTGGTTGGTTCAGTGTATTTTGTGCCATTCTGCACTAACTTCGAGCAGATCTGAGCATTGCCACTTAGATTCTTGACATAGCTAAAGAATGCCTTGTGGTTAATCTTTGGAGTCTTTGGCAAGTTTTCTTTCAAAGCTCGTCTTGGACGATTTTATGAGGGATCATAGTTTCTTGCTGATACTGATCAGGGATGGCTCCCCTTCTTGGGATTTTACTCTTTTCTGTACTATTTTCCTCCTCCTATTGTATAGCTTGTTTATGGCAGGGGTCCACCAGACTGGTTTCCTTTTCTTGGAGGAGTGAGTCTTGGTTTTGCTTGGGATAGCACGATCCATGCATTCTTGTAGGTGCCCGTAGAATGCATTAGTAAAGGATTTTGCAGCTTGGACAGTGTTATCCTTTAGCATGGGGGCTTTGAAACTTTCCACCTCAGTCTTAAGTAACGTGAAATTTGCTTTTGAAAAGTTTTTCATGGTGGTTTCCTTGTCTGGGAGTGGGGGCGGAATGTGGATATCCAGAGTGATTAGTCTATGGTCTGATCTAACCAGCGAGGGGTTGACCTCCGGTGTGAAACACCAGTCGCCCATGTTGGTGATGACTAGGTCCAATATGTTGTCACCTCTGGTGGGAGTGTTGACCAGTTGTTCCAGGGCATTTGAGTTTATAAATTCTAGGAAATGTTGGGCAAGGGAGTTAGTACTTGAGTAGTTCTCCCAGTTAATGTTTGGGTAGTTGAAATCACCCAATATTAGGGTGTTTGGTAGGACCTTTATGTTACCCAGTGTTTTCAATAATGCAGAATGAGGGTCCTGGGACATGGTGGGTGATCTGTAGCAAGCTACAATTTGAATTGCAGTTTTGCCTGTTGTTAGTTGCAAGTGGATAACCTCTGAAGCATCGTGCTGTACCACTAACCTGGAGGGGTGGGTATCCTTGATGAATATGGATACTTCCCCGCCTTTTGTACTTCAGTCCGGGTTCTGTGGCTGAAATGTACGGTATGAGTTGTAGCCTGGTAGTGCTGGGGTGCTCTCTGGAGCCTTAAACCAGGTTTCTGTTACTGCACATATATCGATTTTCTCCATACTGAGGAGTGCCTCGAGTGCGTGCATTTTCCGGTTTAGACTTCTGGCATTGAGTAGTATTACCCTCAGATTTTTTTTACTTGTGGTATTTACGGCAGTGGGTTTGTCATTTGAGCCTTGCATAAAAAAGGCACTATGGGGGTGGCAAGAGCCTTGGCCAGTATTCGAAAGCCTAAGGGTGACAGGTACAAGCCGTCTCTAGCCAAGCAGCGTGGCTTGTCGAGCATGTCATCCCAGGCACACAGACACTGGATCCCTTTTGAATGACACCAGAAATTTAGCCAATTGTTGAAATTGATATTTTTTTCTTTATACCACGGTATCATTCTTGGTGAGGGCAGGATGCTACTCAGGGTCAGGGTCATACCGGCCTGGGCTACGTGATCAGAGAGCTCTTCCATGTCTCTTTTCATGTAGTCCAGGGAGGTACAGCTCAGGTCATTCACACCAACATGGACAATGACAGAGTCGTATTTGTACTTGTTCTGGAGTGACCTGAGTGCTTGTGTTATGTGGCGGATCCTGGCACCCGACAGGCAGCTAACAGTAACCTTTTCCTTATTCAGCCTTGGCCATTTAAGAGACTCCATCTGGGACTTTGCAGTATTCACCATGATTGTAAAAGACTGAAAGAGAGTCTGAAGAGAGCCCCATGTGGAAATTAGACTGTTTTGGTTTGGATCAGTTCAAAACCAGACTTACAGGTAAGAAAACATCTTTATACCCCGTAACCTCTAGCTTGTTGCAACTACTGAAATACATTTGGTGAACACCTTGGGGGCCAAGGTAAGACTGAACAGAAGTGTGCTGAACTGAAAATATCTGTCTCCTAACTACAGGCACAGGAACTTCCTGGACTCTTAACACACTATGTGGATGCAGGTATTGTGGAACAGACTATAGCATGACTGTCAAAAATGATTTCTTGCCGATACACTGTTTGGGTAGTCTGAAAGAAAGTACAGGCTTAATTTCTTTTTGAGAACCTTTCTAGTCTGTTGCAACCTCTTGGGAAGGAAATGTAGATTCATCCTGAGGGCCATGTGGTTCCCTAAAAGTAATGGTCTAAAACTCGAAAATCTTAAGAGGTGAGGTAATGGTCTTCAGGGGGAAAAAAAAAAAACTTTCCAAGAAGCTAACCAAATTCACTGAGCTACCAGGCTCAAATTGCAGATGAACAAGCCAAGATGAAGTATAAAGATACGGATGAACAGTTTTGACACTAACTGAAGCTCTTCAAACACTATACACTCCAGTGAAATACCCATTATATGAAAGCGTTAACAGGTTTAAATTGCAACATGGTGAATTATTAAAAACGATTAAGCAATCCTTCTAAGTTGTTTATTAAATCTACTTAAATATCAGGAGGATGAGAGATTTGAAATTCACCCAGGGATCATTAATATTTAATGTAAGTTAATATTTTACATTGTACTGCTTATTAACTAAATACCAAAAATGTAAAACTCTGCCTACCACATACTGAAATTAACTACCAAAATGTATAGCTCTGCCTACCACATGCTGAAATGAGTCTAAAATATACCTGTATATTGTACTGTTAAAATGAAGTTAATATTTGACTAATGCATCCTGGATTGTATTGTATTACTATAGCATGCTGATTGTATTAGATGTAATGAAATCCTAACCTGTACTGTATCTGGAGCTTTTCTCCCCGGGCCTCCTCTGAAATAGGACCTGTGTCCAGTCGGACTTTCCTGGTTAACAAAAGTAAAATAAATAAATAAATCACTTCTGTGGCTGTGCTCGACAGGGGCATAGGAAAATAATTTTCTTGGGTGGCGAATGCCAGGGTACCGTTTGGCTAGGCATATATAGGCCCTAGGTCCAATAGCCTAGTACCTACCTATGAACCTAAGAGTGTGGTACACTTATCAGCCATATGAAAATTGCTTGAACTGAAATATGGTGAAAATATTAACTATATGACTTAAGCAAATCTGTAACCATAAAAACGAAAAATCATGGCACTTACTGAAAACGTAAATATATTAAGAGTATCATGAAGGATTCATTTTGAATTGAAATATGAAGCATTAACCAAATTATACAAATCTGTAACCATGAGTGTATAATCATGACACTGAAACTGTTTACATTTATTTGAATATGGGAATATTTAAACCATATTATTTAACAATTCTCTGAACTGTAAAGCATTTTCTTTAAAAAAGTTAACACACATAAATAAAAATAAAATATTACCTTATAGAAAAAACAAGAAAGGTAGCTAATCAGAGTTTGCAGCTTCTGAGCCTTGGGGATGAGAACCATTAGAAATTGTAACCTACGGTGAAGTGTTAACTGAATGGAACTGCCAACATGCATTTGATTTGACAGGATATAGTATCCATTATATGAAGTGAAACTATGGACAGAAATTAAATGAAAGACTGGCTACCCTGTCCAGGGAAGTTTTGTTTGTTCTTGATGGGCACATTGTGTAAATGATGGCTGAGCATGACTGTAGGATGGGGAAGGATTGTGAGATGTGTTAAGATTTAATACCAGTTGTGCTGACCATTCTTTATCCAATGGGACAGGAGGCCAAGCTGGATGTTCAGAAAATCCAGAATAGTTAAAAGTGATAACAGGCCCTCCTTGTCTCCTGTTGATTGGCCTGATGACTGAATAAGATATCTTGGTCAAAGCATGGGCATGACTGACAAATGAAGTGTACATGTAGATGAGAGGGAGTAGTCTGCTGAGACTGCAGAAAGACTACGGAAGGTGTAAGATGTACAAGGTTTACACCAGTTTGCACTGGTCATGCTGACTATGCTTTATTTGGCTTGAAATGACCATGAGAAGTAATAAAAAAATAGTGACCACAAAAATATATAAAAATGCAAATAATCCTGTTTACACTGTTAGGCTGAAGAGTGGAAAAGATGATGTCTGGCTTGAAAGCAGGGATAAGCTACAGACTGGTGAAATCAGCAAGTATGAAAACTGATGATGTACAGACTGTTATGAACATTATAATTTGAATAATACACAGTGACAAGATGCTGCTCTTGGGATTCTGTAATAAAGTTTATGGTTAAACTGGTAAGGACATACAGGATAACATAAGAAATGGACTCCAGTTTAAGCAGTACTGTATAATTAAGTTGTAGGTACAGGTTGGAGAATCAACGATCTGGGGAGGTTAGATGGAATTTTCAGCATTAAGCTGCCACAGGCAATGTAATGGACACACTTCCTGTTTGCTGACAAGAGTTTGGGAGAGAAGCTAGGAAGAAATGCACTCATAAATAAAGGGGGGAAGATGGGGAACAATAAAAAAAATATAAGATTGCAGGAAAAAACCTAGGAATATCGGAATATAATGGTTTTCTATGGATGCTTTTGAGCATTAAAGTGGTTAATTATCATGTGAAGAATGACACATCCAGCTCTACCCCCCCCCAAAAAACAGACAAAGTTAATTTAAATTTTTTTTTTTTTACTGATATGGAGTGTTTGGACAGATGCCTGAGAGTGTAAGAGGATAAAAGAATAGTGGTACAACATCAAGATGGAAGTTGTTAGATAACAAAGCTATAGTAATGTGTACATAAGTCTGACTAGAACCATGTCTCTGCATGATGTGTGAGCTACATAATTTGCATTTTCTTCCGCTGACCATAAAAGAAAACTGCAGCTTCTACTAAATGACCAAGACAAAAGGGCTGTGAAAACAGTACTGACAGATCGTAATATATATCACATGTAACAATGTATATTCATAATTTTTGGCGGCACAGTGGTAGAGAACTTAGCGTTGTCACCTTACAGCAATAGGTTCTCCAGTTCGATTCTTGGCTGGGGTGCCTTCTGTAAGGAGCCTGCAGTCCTCCCTGCATTTGCGTGGGTTTCCTCCAGATGCTCCAGTTTCCTCCCACATTCCAAAGACATACATCTGAAGCATTTCTCCCTGGGTCTCCGCTGAAAATAGGTTCTGTCCCAGTCGTACTTTCCCAGCAAACACATGTTAAATAAATAAATAAACAAATAATCTATTTTTATATATTTCTCCATTTCGCCAACTTTACTGCCTTTTGTCTTGCAATGCACAGACTACAGAGTAGATTAATTGTGTGTGTGATATGCTGGTACGTGTGTGTGTGTGTGTGTGTGTGTGTGTGTGTGTGTGTGTGTGTATATAACAGCAAGACCAAATGATCGAAAATCCAAAACATCTAAAACTCATAACATCGACTCTCAAAACATTGAAAACTACAAAGCAACTATAAATGACATCCCACACACTGTTTACTACATTTATGAAGGGGGCAAGCCCCCCCTGCACCCACCATGTGCCCCCCCGTAAATTAAATATACCAACTCTGAGGTCGCACTACAGTGGGGTTAGGAAATTAACTTTTTCCCCCACTGTAGTGCGACCGAGTTGGTATTAATTCTGAGTGGTGGGGGTGCAGTGGGGCTTGCCCCCCCTGCATAAACGTAGTAAAACCTCTGTAGGATGTTATTTATAGTTGCTTTGTAGTTTTCAATGTTTTGAGATTCGATGTTATGAGTTTTAGATGTTTTGGGTTTTAGATGTTGTGGTTTAAATGTTATAGGTTTTCGATGTTTTCAAGTGGAACCATATATATATATATATATATATATATATATATGTGTGTGTGTGAGATATAGATATATATACACATACATACATATATATATATATATATATATATATACACACACACACACACACACACACACACACACACACACACACACACACACAAAACACACATACAACACACATACATACACGCACCACTCTTTTATAATGCATTTCATCTTATTACTATTTCTGGTGGCTAGCCGGAATGAAATGCCACAATGTTGACCAATATTCCCCATTTATTTTCATTTCCTGAACTCATCCTCTTAAGTGTTGCAGTTAAAACAAAGATAAACAGGGCATATTAGATTTACAAACAGATCACAGCTCACCATTCAGGATCCCCCATGCATTCCCAAGTAGCTATCTGGCATGTCCTGGGTCTGACGTGGGCCTCTTCCTAGTGGATTATGCCTAATAAACTTTTACAGATGGTTCCCAGGTGCATACTTACTTGAAAACGTAGCCAGCTGTCAATGAGAAGAAACAGTGACATTACTCCAAGATCTTGCCAGAATACTAGATGTTTCAGCCTGTTTAAGGCCTAAGCCCAGCAAACTGCAAACAAACCAGTAAATGTCCTTTGGAAACCAGACTTACAAAACGTAAGAACCACTTACTTCCATGGCTAGAATGGATGGTACATAAAATCTTTTTTTCATTAAGCGATTTACAACTTTTCCATTTTGTTACTTAGCAATTCATTCTCTAACTGTACTTTATTCTTCTCACCACATTATTAGTCCCACTGAATGCCCACTGTATGTTAGAACAGCGGCATCCACTATTTATTTTGAGCTTCAGTTTTTACTCTGTTCCATGACATAAATATTCTGCTGGCATTCTGACAGCTCAAGCAATATTTAAAACAAGATCAGTGATTGCTAAGCAGTATTACAATCCCCCCCCCCAGTGTTAACTCAATCTATATATATATCACTTATCTGTGTGATTACAACTGCAGGCTAACACAGAGTATTGCTTTCACTTGACACATGCCCAAACCTTTTAGAAAAATGGAAATCCAGCAGTCCTTCCCCTCAAGATCACCCAGACTACAATGCAAATGGAAAATATGCAACTCCTAATAAATGACCCATCTTCAGCACATGCCATAAAAAGTTTCAGACTAGAAATGGTTGGTGTTTTTCCATTTACAGTGCAGTATCATTTTTAAGTTTGCCAAACGACATGAAACAAGTGTGCCATAGTGAAATACTTCAAATTCTTACATGCCAACTTTCAAACAGCAGCAACAGGTGTTCACATTTGCCAGCTATACACAGACAAATACATTTCAACTCAGACAGACTGCAAATGGCCTGTCTGTGCAAAAGAACATTTTATACAGAAATACTGTTCCAGACAGTGAAAAAAAGGCAGAAATTAGGCACAAGCAGTGGAAAGCAACATAACCTCAGCTCTCTTACTTTTTGTAGTGAGACTTATCCCATAGTACTTACAGATGTGTGACACTCAACAGATCAAATAACCATTTCTGGGGATGG